>NC_045612.1:72396647-72699678 GCF_009762305.2 Zalophus californianus
CCTTACCCCCCCTCCATCCTTCAAAGCCCAGGTTAAATACTGTGTTTTTTTCTTTTTCCCCTGAGATGTGGTTCCTCATTCCCCCAGGGAGAACTACTTGCTCTTTCTTTGTGCTCCCACAGCATGCTGTTCATGCTTCTATGATAGCATTTTTGATGCCGTACTGTAATGATTTGTGTGCACTTCCATGATTCCAGCTACACTGGGATCATGGAAAAAAAAAATAAAGAAAAGTGGTGCTTTTCTTTATCTCGGAATCTCTACTCCTAACAGATATAAGATGCTTATTCACTGTCTAGTGACTGAGTGAAAAGAAAAAAAAAAACTAGTTGCTATAATTAGAAAGTGTTCCCAAGTCTACCTATTAAGAAGGGAAGTCACCTGTGGACTTGTTTAGGAGCAGAGGGTGTCCTTGTCAAAGCCAGGTGAGCTTTCTAGGTTTATTATAATTTCCATTTTAAAGGGGATGTGATAAAAGTTAAAAATAACATGCTTGATAGAGTAATCAAAACAGGATGGTACCAGCACAAAAATAGACACATAGATCAATAGAACAGAATAGAAAACCCAGAAATGAATCCACAATTAATCTTTGACAAAGCAGGAAAAAAATATCCAATCAGAAAAAGACAGTCTCTTCAACAAATGGTGTTGGGAAAACTGGACAGCTACCTGCATAAGAATGAAACTGGACCACTTTCTTACACCATACACAAAAACAAATTCAAAATGGATTAAGGACTTAAATGTGAGACCCGAGGGGCGCCTGGGTGGCTCAGATGGTTGAGCGTCTGCTTTCAGCTCAGGTCATGATTCCAGGGTCCTGGGATCGAGCCCCACATCGGGCTCCCGGCTCCACAGGGAGCCTGCTTCTCTCTCTCCCTCTGTCTCCCCTCCTGCTCATGCTCTCTCTCTCTCTGTATCTCTGTGTCTCAAATGAATAAATAAAAATCTTAAAAAAAATGTGAGACCTGAAACCATAAAAATCCTACAAGAGAACACAGGCAGTAACTTCCTTGACATTGGCCATAGCAACATCTCTCTAGATATGTCTCCTGAGGCAAGGGAAACAAAAAATACACTATTGGAACTACTTCATAATAAGAAGCTTCTGCAAAGCAAAGGAAACAATCAATAAAACTAAAAGGCAACCTACAGAATGGGAGAAGATATTTGCAAATGACAAATCTGATAAAGGGTTAGTATCTAAAAATCTATAAAGAACTTTTCAAAGGCAATACCCTCAAAACAAATAGTCCAATTAAAAAATGGGCAGAAGACATGAATAGACCCTTTTCCAAAGAAAACATACAGATGGCCAGCAGACACATGAAAAGATGCTCAACATCACCTATCATCAGGAAATGCAAATCAAAACAATAACGAGATATCACCTCACACCTGTTAGAATGGCCAACATCAACAACACAAGAAACAACAGGTATTGGCAAGAATCTGGAGAAAGGGGAACCCTCTTGCAACCAACCCTGTTGGTGGGAATGCAAACTGGTACAGCCACTCTGGAAAACAGTGTGGAGGTTCCTCAAAAAGTTAAAAATAGAACTGTCCTGCAATCCAGCAGTTGTACTACTAGATATTCACCAAAGTATACAAAAATGCTAATTCAAAGGACTACATGCACCCTGATGTTTATAGCAGCAGTATCTACACTAGCCAAGTTATGGAAATAGGCCACGTGGCCATTGGCTGATGAACTGAGAAATAAGATGTGGCATATACATATACAATGGAATATTGCTCAGCCATAAAAATGCATCCATTGCAATATCATGGATGGAGGTAGAGAGTATTACGCTAAGTGAAATAAGTCAGTCAGAGAAAGACAAATACCATATGATTTCACTCATATGTGGAATTTAAGGGAAAAAAAGTGAACAAATGGGAAGAGAGAGAGAAAGGGAGAGAGAGAGAGAAACCAAGAAACAGACTCTTAACTATAGTCAACGAACTGATGGTTAGCAGAGGGGAGGAGATGGGAGGATGGGTGAAATAGGTGATGGGGATTAAGGAGTATACTTGTCATGATGAGCACTGGGTGATGTGTGGAATTACTGAAGCACTATATTGTACACCTGAAACTAATATAACACTGTATGTTAACTGGAATTAAAATACAAACTTAAAAAAAAGAAATGATCTATCAAGCCATGAAAAGACATGGAGGAACTTAAATGCGTATCACTCGGTGAGAGAAGCCAATCTCAAAGGCTACATACTGACATTTGGGAAAAGGCAAAACTAAAAAGATAATAGAAAGATCAGTGGTGGGGGACACCTGGGTGGCTCAGCTGGTTAACTGGCTGCCTTCGGCTCAGGTCATGAGCCTAAGGTCCTGGGATTGAGTCCTGCATCTGGCTCCTTGCTCAGTGAGGAGCTTGCTTCTCCCTCTGCTTGCCACTCCCCCTGCTTGTGCTCTCTCTCCTTTCTCTCTCTGATGAGTAAATAAATAAAATCTTAAAAAAAAAAAGAAAGATCAATGGTAGGATGCCTGGGTGGCTCAGTTGGTTAAGCGTCTGTCTTCAGCTCAGGTCAAGATCCCAGGGTCCTGGGATGGAGTCCCGCATCGGGCTCCCTGCTCAGTTGAGGAGACTACTTCTTCTGCTTGCCATTCCCCCTGCTTGTGCTCTCTTTCTCTCTCTGACAAATAAATAAAGTCTTAAAAAAGAGGAAGATCAGTGGTTGCCAGGGGCTAGGGGGAGACAATGAGGAATAAGCAAAGTAGAGATGGTTTTTAGGGCAGTGAAACTATTTCACAAATACTGTAATCTATGGGAATCTATGTCACTATGCATTTGTCAAAACCCATAGACTGTACAGCACCAAGATGAAGCCTAATGTTAACTATGTACTTTGAGTGATAATGATATACCAATGGAGGTTCATCAGTTGTAACAAATGTACTACTCTGGTGCGAGATGTTGATGGTGGGGGAGGCTGTCCGTGTGTGGGGCAGGGAATATATGGGAACACTCTGTACTTTCCCCTCAATTTTGTTGTGAACCTAAAACTGCTCTAAAAAACAAACTATTAGGGGCGCCTGGGTGGCTCAGTCGTTAAGCGTCTGCCCTTGGCTCAGGTCGTGGTCCCGGGGTCCTGGGATCGAGCCCCACATCGGGCTCCCTGCTCGGCGGGAAGCCTGCTTCTCCCTCTCCCACTCCCCCTGCTTGTGTTCCCTCTCTCGCTGTGTCTCCCTCTGTCAAATAAATAAATAAAATCTTAAAAAAATAAAAAACAAACTATTAGAAAAAAACCGACATGCTTAAAAATCAAATTTACTTTCTTAAATACATAATATTTTGGTGAATGCCCAGGCCCAGTGGAGAAAGTTTTCCTCATTGACCCCAGCTTTCTGGCTGTTTTCCAACTTTGCTCAGATCAGGTCCTCAGGAGGCCAGGCCATTCCTCAGCTTCTTTACAACAGGGACATAAGTTTTCCATGTGGGCCATGGTACTGCAAGTCACCAGACCACCCTAGTGCTCAGAGAAGTGGCAGGCCACAGCTGAAGCCAGTCTCTTTGGTCTACTCTGCGATTGATAATCTATTGTATAAAGCTCCAGAAATCTTAACAGAGTCATTTTACTTAAAGCATTTTATTTTTAAAAAGATTTTCTTTACTTATTTGAGAGAGAGAGAGAGAGAGAGAGAGAAAGAGAGAGAGAGAGAGAGAGAGAGAGAGAGAGAGAGAGCGAGAGCAGGAGCATGGGGGAGGGGCAGAGGGAGAGGGAGAAGCAGACTCCCCGCTGATCAGGGAGCCTGACCCAGGGCTCGATCCCAGGACCTGAGATCCTGACCTGAGCTGAAGGCAGATGCTTAACTGACTGAGCCACCCAGGTACCCCTACTTAAAGCATTCAAATGAAAAATCATTATTTTCACTTTATTTTCTTTACACGTCAGGGCACAGAAACAAATAGTTACTTAAAACTGGTTTTGTAGTTGGCTTCTTTTTTAGTCCTAAGGAGTGGACCGTATTGCCTAATTCTGTCTTTTGGAACTTGTTCTGGTTTTGGGTTCTCCTCTTCAACTATGCAAGTGCTTGTACAAGTTCTTGGGCCAGTCCTGTTGCAAGTATATCAGAAACATAATGACCCAACAATGGCACAATGGATCTGCTCAACCAGAAGCTTCTTTGAAAGGACCAAAAGATCAGGGTATTCCTTCAGCTTTCTTTTTCCATCACAGAGAAAATGATATTGAAACCACAAAGTAAGAAATACCCTCCCTGGCTAAGGCATAGGATAGGGATAGTTTAAGGCCAAGAATAGGGTACTGACATTTCTCAGGAGGTAGTATACCTCGTCCCCACAAGTATAATTAAGTCAGGACTTAATTTATACATGATCAGTGATTTGATAAAGGAGGGCAAAGAAAGGAAGAAGGAGAAGGACAGGGGAAAGAGTAAGGAAGGATGAAGGAAAGAGATGTAAATTTAATTGTACAAAAGAGGGAGCAAGAAAGAAAAATAAAAACAACTTTCATATGCAGCTAGAGAAGCACTTTCATGGCTCATCACTGAAAAACAAATCTCTATTTCTTGTCTCATGGAAGCTACCATACTCAAGGTCACAGGCGATTGAATAAAACAATGGACAACCAACATTGAAAGAATATATAAATATCCTACTCCCTTGGTTTTTCTTTCCTTCTAATTTTAGAAAAGACATGAGAACAATTTTATAAAATCAGGAGCTTAACTCACCCTTTTTCTTGTTTTTAACTGGACCTGTTAAAAAAGAAAAAGGAAAATTAAGTCACTGGAAATTAACAGAAAGCGTTTATTCTCCAAGACAGTCATAGGAGAAACTCCCAAGACACTGCAGATTTTGAGGGAGGCCCACACCAAGGGTCAGGTCATTGGCAAGGTATCTCCCAACTATCAGACCTCTCCAGTCTGTTTCTATTTTTTGAGTGTTGTAACAAGAACGTCACAAGAAGGATTCTTCCTTAGAAAACCCTTTCAGTCTCAGTCTTTGCAGTTAGGGAATGGTTACTTCTTCATAGAGATGAAAGGCCCATAAACGCAGAACTCAACAACCTTAGGACGGCATTCCATTAATTCTGCGAGTCCTGAGATTGAAGAGTCATGCATTCAGGTGAAGAACCGATATGAAGTCCCCTGCATTGAAGCTGAATGGAAAAGAGGGTCATTTTCATGGAAGGAGCAGAAGTAGCAGCAGGTGACTTTTTAGTCACTTACTGTGATTTAAATTGTTAGTTATTAAAACAGTGTGATCATAATACATTCATGTGGGTACCACATGCACTCCCATTGTAATAGACTATAAGTTAACAGACACTTTTAAAAGAAGTGCCAACAGTTTCACTGACAATGAAATCACAGGCATTTTCTTGGAAATTCCTTCTAAAGAAAACAATTCTAATCGATTGAGGACACTCAGAAAACCCAAGGCTTTTGTTACCTGGTTAGGTGACAACCACTACCCCCCCCACACACAATTTAGGTATCTCCCACGCATGTTTTCCCCCTCCTGGAGACCCAATTCTCTTCATTCTGTAGGTGGATTTGATTTTCTTTAGATACAGGTGTTTAAAATCTGTTCCAAACTCCCATGAAGACCCTCTTGGACATTAAACCGTTGTCCGTGTCCTCAGGAACTTAAGAACACCAAGCATTGTATATTGTTTTATAACCCATAAGACCTACTTATTTCCATTTATCATCTTGTTTTATCCTTACAACAAGCCTAGAATGATCTTTATCTATAAGAGCAGGCTCTATCTGAAGTCAACAGTCTCTCATCTGGAGGACTGCCGGTGTGGCCGTCAGAGCTTGCATAGGTCCCTTGAAAACAAATGTCTGCATAGACTTCCCTTGCAAAATAATTTTATTTTCATAATTTCCCTGCTAAATTTCACGGGTAACAGTAGGTATTATTATGGGCATGGGATGTTTTAGGTTGGGTTCAGCAACCTGCCGCACTTAAGGTCATAAGACCCCACTCTTTTATCCTCGTTTTCCATCCTTTTTCTTCCTCTCAGTCCTTTGTCTTCTTCCTTTGCTGCTTATCCTTTATGTTTTTAATGGCATTGAGAGTTCTTGATAATGTGCATGGAGGTTCTGGCAAGGAAACACAGCTGCACAAATACTACAAAGAGGGAGCAACTCAACATGAGAAGGGCCACCTCTTTGACCAAAAAAAAAAAAAGCTATTTGAGGAAGGGTTTACCTAGAAAGGCCCAGGCCCATCAGCCAGCTACCGGCCAGCGAGTCAGCCACTTCTGCCTGGCAGAGCAGTGGGGTGGTAGACAGTGCGGCAAGTTGTGCTAGCCCTCGGTAAGTTTCTGATCATTTCCGCTGCCTAAAGGGTTAGCACTGTTACAGCACACTTCAAAGCAGGTTCTGAGGAAATCAGACCAACACAAGCAACCAGTCTTCACCAAACATGTCTATGGAAGGCAGCAAGGTAAATAATGAAACACAACTCTATCCTAAAAGAACTTGCAGTTGGATACAAAAATATGCAAGAGGGGAGACAAGGAATTATATTGGCTATTTGAGAAAAAGCAAACAAACCCAAACTTCCTGGAGAAAGCTTGACTTAAATCAACAACTGAAAAGAGGGAAAGGTAAGTTAAATTTTTTTTTAACTTCTATTGTGTTTATACCAGGAACCAACTCATTGTACATATATTAATGCATACATACATACATAAAAAGGGGAAGCAAAAAGGAAAAATTTAATTTTTTAAACAAAACTATTTTTATTTCATTCTTTTCTTTCAGTAATTCTTATTTTTAATTGAAGTGTAGTTGACACACAATGTTACATTAGTTTCAGGTGTATAACATAGTGATTCAACAACTCTATATTATGTCTATATTATGTGTACACCACAAGTGTAGTTACCATCTGTCTCCATACAATGCTATTACAATGACATTGACTATATACCCCATGCTGTATCTTTTACCCCCATGACTTATTCATTTCATAAAGGAAGCCTGTATCTCCCACTCCCCTTCACCCAGACTGCCCAGACTGCCCATCTCCCTACCCCTTTCCCCTCTGGGAACTCTCACCTTGTTTTCTGTATTTATAGCTCTGATTCAGCTTTTTATTTGTTTGTTTATTCATTTGTTTTACTTTTAAGATTCCACATGTAAGTGAAATCATATGGTATTTATCTTTCTTTGTCTGACTTATTTCACTTAGCATTTATAATTTCTAGGTCCATCAATGTTGTCATAAATTGCAGGATCTCATTTTTTTCCTGGCTGAGTAATAATATTCCATTGTGTGTGTGTATGTATTTATATATATATATATGTATATATATATCTATATCTATCTATCTATATATCTTCTTTACCCAATATTATCTATCGATGGACACTTGGGCTGCTTCCATATCTTGGCTATTATACATAATGCTGCAATAAACATAGGAGTTTTTGAATTTGTCTGTTCATTTACTTTGGGTAAATACCCAGTAATAGAATTACTGGATTATATGTTATTTCTATTTTTAATTTTCCGAGGAAACTCTTTACTGTTTTCCATAGTGGCTGCATCAATTTACATTCCCACCGACAGAGTACAGGTCTCTCACCTCTTTCCCAACACCATTTGTTGAAGAGACTTTCCTTGCAGCTTAAATTTTTTTTTCTTTGTCACCATATTTTGCCATTTTAATTATAATATGTCTTGGGTAGATCTGCTTTTGTTGATTTTGTCGGGGTTCTCTGCGCCTCCTAGATCTGGATATCTGTTTACTTCCCCAGATTAGGGAAGTTTTCAGCTATTATCTCTTTAAATATATTTTCTGCCCTCCTTTCTCTCTCTTCTTCTGGGACTCCTATGATGCAAATGTTATTATGTTTGGTGGAGTCACTGAGTTCCTCAAGTCTCTTCTTGTAATTCATAAGTTTCTCTTTTTTTCAGCTTGATTACTTTCCATTACCCTGTCTTCTAGGTCATTAGTTCATTCCTCTGCTTCTTCCAGCCTGCTGTTCATTCCATCAAGTGTGTTTCTCATTTTGTTTATTGAGCCCTTTATCTCTGCTATGTTATCCCTTATCTCTGTGTTAAGAGTCTAACTCATGTCTTTCACTCTTTTCTCAAGTCCAGAGAGTATCCTTATGTTCATTGCTTTAAATTCTCTATCAGGCATGTTACTTATATCTGTTTCACTTAGATCTCTGGCCATGGCCTTGTCCTGTTCTTTCATTTGGGACAAATTCCTCTCTTCTCATTTTGTCTAAGTCTCTGTGCCTGCTTCTCTGTGTTAGGAAAGTCAGCTACTTTTCCTGTTGTTGACAGTAATGGCCTTATTAAGAAGAGGACTTGTACCCTGCAGTGTAGTGTCTCCTGTTTCCCAGGGCTTGTCACTACAGGGAGTGTCTCCAATATGTGCTTTGTGTGCTCAGCAGTTGTGCCTTGGCTGCTTTACCCTTCAGGGCAGTCATCTGCAGAGGATGTCCTTGCCTGTTGTGGGCAATGTTTGGTCCCTGGCCTGAATGTGGTGGGTCTTAACTAGGTAGGCTTGGTCTACTTGTGAAATGAGACCTGTCACTATTGCTGCTGGAACTGAGGTCCTGCAAAACTCCTGGGTCAGGAGACATGGTGTGGGCAGGGGTTTGGGCTGGTCTATCTGGGGGCAGGGGCCCTCCATGCTGGGACTGAGGCAAGCGTGACTAAGAAGGGTGTTCCACCAGAGCATGAGGGTTGGGTCTTGGTTTTAGCAACTTAGGTAGTGAGTGCCCATTCTGCCCTGGTTCCTGCAGGCAGGTCTGTGTTTATGCTGAGGGGTGTGGGACGGAAATGGTGCCTGCCAGTTCCTTTGTTCCTGGAGGGGTATCTCTATTAATGCTACCTTTCTGGGACATGATCTGAGATGAGCAGATAACCTCCCCACTGTTTGCCCTACGTATTTTTCAGGTTACTGTCTCCACACTGTATGTCTGCAGGCTGTTTGCTCTGCCTTCTCTCCAAAAGCAACTCTAATGCCTCTGGGCTTTCCCTGAGCAAGCCCAATGACCTTTAGAACTCCAGGCTTTAAGCCCCACCAGTTGCAAGAACTCACAAAATTTGGCCCCTCTCACTTTCCAAGCCAATTGTTATGGGGATTCATTTTCTCCTTGCATTCCCCTGTATGTTAGTTTGTCCCTTGCCGTTCTTCACAACTGTGACTCCCTCCCCACTGCAGCAGCCATGATCTGTTTCTCTCCCAAACCATGTCTCTGCACTTCCTACCTTCTTCAGTGTGGCCTCTTCTCTACCTTTAGTTGTGGAGTTTGTTCTTTCAGTCTTCAGGTTGATTTCTGGGGTATTTAGGATTTGAGAGTTATCTAGCTGTATTCACAAGATGAAGTGAGCCTAGGGTCATCCTACTCTGCTGCCATCTTCTTGGACTCCAAGTTGTAGATATTAATTCCTTATCGGATATATAATTTGCAAGTATCTTCACTAGGTTGCCTTTTTAAAATTTTATTTGCTATGCAAAAGTTTTTTATTTTCATGTAGTCATTTACTTTTGCTTTTGTTTCCCTTGCCTGAGGAGACATAGCCATAAATATGTTGCTAAGGCTGATGTCCAAAAATGCACTGCTTACATTTTCCTTTAGGAGTTCTATGGTTTCCAGCTTCACATTTAGGTCTTTAATCCATTTCGAGTTTGTTTTTGTGTGTGGTGTAAGAAAGAGGTCCAGTTTCATTCTTTTGCATGCAGCTATCTAGTTTTTCCAACATCACTGATTGAAAAGACTGTCTTTCCTCCATTGTATATTCTTGCTTTCTTTATGTAGCATAGGTTTATTTCTGGGCTTTCTATCCTGCTCCATTGATCTGTGTATCTATTTTTGTGCCAGTACCATACTGTTTTGATTACTGTAGTTTTGTAATATATCTTGAAATCTGGGATTGTGATACCTCTAGTTTTGTTCTTCTTTCTCAAGATTGCTTTGGCTCTTCGAGGTCTTTTGTGGTTCCATACAAGTTTTAGGATTTTTTTGTTCTATTTCTATGAAAAATGCTATTGGTGTTTTGATAGGGATTGCATTAAATCTGTAGGTAGTTTGGGTAGTATTGACATTTTAACAATATTAATTCTTCCAATCCATGAGCATGCTTTATCTTTCCATTTGTTTGTGTGGTCTTCAATTTCTTTCATCAATGTCTTAGAGTTTTCAGAATGTAGGTCTTTCACTTCCTTGGTTAAATGTATTCCTAGTAGCTTATTCTTTTTGGATGTAATTGTAAATGTAAGTGTTTTCTTAATGTCTCTGTGCTATTTCATTATTAGTGCATAGAAACACAACCAATTTCTGTATATTAATTTTGTATCCTGCAACTTTATGGAATTTACTTATTAGTTCTAACAGTTTTTTGGTGGAGTCTTTAGGACTCCATATAGTATCATTTCATCTGCAACTAGTGAAAGTTTTACTTCTTCCTTGCTGATTTGGATTCCTGTTATTTCTTTTCCTTTTCTGATTGCTGCAGCCAGTACTTCCAGTACTATCTTGAATAAAACTGGTGAGAGTGGACATTCTTGTTTTTTTCCCTGATCTTAGAGAAAAAGCTTTCAGTTTTTCACCATTGAGTATGATGTTAGCTGTGCATCTTTTAATATATGGCTGCTATTATGTTTTTAAGTATGTTCCCTCTTAATCTATTTTGTTGAGAGTTTTTAATCATGAGTGGCTATTGTATTTTGTCAAATGCTTTTACTACATCTACTGATGATATATGGTTTGTATTCTTCTTTTTCTTAATGGGATTTATCACATTGATTGATTTGCAAATATTGGACCACTCTTTGTATCCTGGGAATAAATCCCACTTGAATGTGGTGAATGATTTTTTAAATGTACTGTTGAATTTGGTTTACTATTTTTTTGAGGATTTTTGCATCTGTGGTCATCAGATGCTGTCAATTTCTTCCTTTATGTCTGTTAATATTTGCTTTATGTATTTTAGAGGCTCCCATGTTTGGTGAATAGATATTCACAATTGTTATAGCCTCTTCAATCCTCTTGTTGGATTGATCCCTTTATCCTTATGTAGTGCCCTTCTTTGCCTCTTGCTACAGTCTTTGTTGTAAAGTCTATTTTGTCTGATAGAAGCATTGTTACCCTGGCTTTTTTTTTTTTTTTTTTGCTTCCATTTGCATGGTATTTTTTCCCCCATCCATTCACTTCCAGTCTATATGTGTCTTTAGGTCTGAAGTGAGTCTCTTGTGGGCAGCATATAGTTGCATCTTGTTTAAAAAAACAGCTTATTAAACTACCCACAAATAACCAGTATTGATATTTTAATGCATATCTAGAAATTTTTAAGGCATATGTATATGTATTTTTGCAAAATAGGATCAAATAAAAATGTTGTTTGGAAACTTTTTTCTATGTAACTAATATTTCTACATTATCATTTTTAATATGTATACATCAGCATTGTAAAGGTAATTCTTCATATTTTTGTAGTTATTTTATGGTTTTATTTTTATGTTTAAATCTTTAATTAATTTGGTATAGATTTTAGTATACAGTGTGAGATAAAGAGCTAATTAAAATTTTTATTTTCCAAAATGACCATGAGATAAAGAGTACTGAGAGCAACAGGGGCTTAAAGCCAGTCCTTTCTCTACTTCAACTTGTGTCACAGAAGGGCTATCAGAGAGCTTCTACTCAGTGGACATTTGGCATATCCCTAGGAAAAAAATGAGGATGAAAAGTTATAGACAAGATCGTCACTAGACTATATTACATTTCTCACAAATGCTAGTGAGTACATTATCTTTCTTTCTTGTTCTAGTATAGCTCACCACAGCTAGTAAATAATTCTTAAGAGTTTTAACATGGACCTCAAAGCCCTGGCTCTATAGCTACCACACCCATTTCTTTCACTTGAGACCATTGTAGTTTTCCAGCTTCTACAGAGAAAATGCCAGGGAGCTAGAACTATCTTATGTTAGATAAGGGCATCTTGACCCAGAACAAAAGCAGCAACTTCTGTTGAGTTCTATATCCTCTTAGCTCTTAGATATATTGATTTATTTTCTCTATGTACTTCAGAACACTTTTCATACCTACTCAGAGCACTACCACTGTCATATGTCTGTTTCTGTGGTAACAGGCTATATTTCTACATTACTCCAATTCCCTCTATTTGTAACCATCATGCTTTTTGTAGGCAAAACACACAAATGCATCAGAGTGGAACAGACAGCTGTCCAGTCCAAGAAGGCTTTGATAGGAGTAAAATTTGACAGGTTTTGATCAATGTGAACACAGAATTTGCTATCTGACATTAAGAAGAAGGGGTCTTGTAACAGCATCAGGGCCATGGAGGCCAGCACCAGTCCTAGCCAGATTCTGATCCTGACTGAACCACAAACTGATGATAGGGCAAGTGACACTTTTCTTCTGATTCTTCATCTTCTAAGTTAGGGAACATTTTGTATACTTTGTCTTTATTCAAGGCCTAGGATTCTGATGAAGATAAATAATGTAATAACTACAGCTAACATTTATTGAATATATATGAGCCTTGCACTGCGGTAGTTACTTTGGATATCTCATTTAGGTCTTACATAATCTAGCAAAGTAGTCTTTATTATTATTATTTTATAGATAAAGAGATATATTAAATAAATTGCACAAGGTCACACAACCTGTAGATATTTTCAGATAAGCTGAAACTTCAGAATGATTCATGTTATTCTAGATGTGTTTTGAAAACTTAAAAATAAATACATATTTCCCATTTCTGGTTTGACATGTCAACAGCTTGAAAGTCATCACTCCCATATTCCCAACAAGAAAAGAGCTGGAGAAACTTAAAATCAACTCTTAGATCCACCAAAGAATTGAGGTCACAAGGCAAACTGTTGGTATCATGGATACAGAGAATCACAGTTTAGGAGGAGTAGAAGCTTGGAGCTGGAGCCAGTATCAATAAGAACACTTTAAAACTGAAATTGACAGATTGCTACAGGATCAGTGTGAACTAGCTTAAAAGCTAAAAACCTCAAGGGAGTCCAGTCTTAGGTGGGCCCCCACACTTTCATGAGTTTTACCTTCAAGAGACCTACCAGGTTCTCACTGTGAGGATTAGAGAAAATTTCCCTTGTGTTTATGGCAAGAGGAGAGGAAAAGTAGCCATTTTAAAATGTACCCAGATTTCTCTATTCTCCTTAACAAGGACTGCCCTGAAGGAAAATTATTGTATCAGAGCCTAATTGACCTGGGGAACAGGAAATACCAATCTCAGGCACATTAAAAGATTGGGACCTAATCATAGGACTATAGAATGCTTCCCCTCCACTTACATTTTACCATCACATCAACAGGGCTTCTATATGGTAACAGTGGATTATAACTTAAAAACACTGCAAGTTTCAGACTGTACTTAAGGAGTTTCTAGGGACACCCAAAGACAACAAGAGGCGACTAAAATAAAAAAATAAAAGAGGAAATTTTAGTCTCGGACACCACAGCTACAGCAAACAGTAAACACACCCTAACTCCTAGTCAGATAAACATTAAATATTACATTACAGGCCTATGTACCTTTATTACTTTTACCCAGTACATTATGCCTGGCTTGCAGTCAAAATTTAAAAGGCATACCAGAAGGTAAAAAATATAGTCTGAAGAGACAAACCAAGCATTAGAACCAGACTCAGATATGGCAGAGACTTTGGAATTATTGGACCTGGAATTTAAAATAACTATGATTAATGTGCTAAGGGTGTTAATGAAAAACGGGACAACATGCAAGAACAAATGGGTAATGTAAGCAGAGAGATGAAAACTCTAAGAAAAAATAAAAAAGAAATGCTAACCCACATAAATGTAGTCAACTGATCTTCGACAAGGAACAAAGACAATATAGTAGGATAAAAAAATTTTGTTTTCAATAAACGGTGCTGGAACAACTGGACATTGACATACAAAAAAGTGAATATAGACCCAGACCTTATACTATTCACAAAAATTAACTCAAAATGGATCACAGACATAATTTAAAGTGCAAAACTATAAAACTCCTAGAAGATAATATAAGAGAAAATCTAGATGACCTTGGGTATTATGATGACTTTTTCAATACAGGACCATGATCCATGAAAGAAATAATTGATAAACTGGAATTAATTAAAATTAAAAAACTTGCTGCTCTCTGAAAGACAATGTCAAGAGAATGTCAAGAAGACAAGCCAGAGGCTGGGAGAAAATATTTACAGAAGAAACACCTGGTAAAAGACTTAGCCAAAACATACAAAGAGCTCTTAAATCTCCACAATAAGAAAACAAACAACACAATTTTAAAAAATGGGCCAAAGACCTTAAAAGACATCTCACCAAAGAAGATGCGCAGATGGCAAGAAAGCATATGAAAAGATACTTCACATCATTTGTCATTAGGGGAATACAAATTAAAACAACGAGATAAAACTACACACCTATTAGAATGGCCAAAATCTGGAACACTGACAATACCAAATGCTGCTGAGGATGTGGTGCAGCAAGAACCCTCATTAAGTGTTGGTGGGAATGAAAAATGGGGCAGCCACTTTGGAAGAGTTTGGTGGTTTCTTACAAAACTAAACATACTCTAACTATACAACATAGCAGTAGGGATCAGTGGTTTCTAGAAATTGCAGGTGAGGAATAAATAGGTGGAGCACAGGATTTTCAGGTCAGTATGATATTATAATGATGGATACATGTCATTATACATTTTTCAAAACTCATAAAATATACAACAGGAGTGTAAACTATGAACTGGGTGATTATGATGTGTCAGCATAGGTTCAGCAATTGTAACAAATGTACCACTCCGGTGAAGGATTGTTGATAATGGGGGGAAGAAGGCTTCTCATGGGTGGGGGCAAGTATATATGGGAAATCTCTCTACTTTCCCTTCAATCTTGCTGTGAACATAAAACTGCTGTAAAAAAACTAGATGTAAGTAAGAAAAAAACATTAACAATAAGAAACACTGAAACTAAGAGCTGGTTCTTTGAAAAGATAAATTGACAAACCTTTAGCTAAACTCACCAAGAAGAGATAACTTAAATAAATAAAATCAGAAAAGAAAGGAGAATGTTACAACTGATACCACAGAAATACAAAGGATCATAAAATACTACTATGAACAATTACATGCCAACAATTTGGATAACCTAGAAGTAGATAAATTCCTAAAAACATATAACTTACCAAGACTGAATCATGATGAAATAGAAAATCTGAGCAGACTAATTACTAGTAAAGAGATTGAATCCATAATAACCTTCCAACAAACAAAAGTCCAGGATCAGATGGCTTCACTGGTGAATTCTACCAAATACTCAAAGAATTAATATCAATCCTCAAATTCTTCCAAAAAATAGAAGAGGAGGGAACTCTTCCAAACTCATTTTATGAAGTCATTATTACCCTGATTCTAAAACCAGTCAAGGGTACCAAAGAAAAGAAAATTATGTGACAATATCCTTGATGAACAGAGATGCAGAGATCTTCAACAAAATATAAGCAAACCAAATTCAACAATACATTAAAAGGATCATACAGCACAATCAAGTGGGATTTATTTCAGGGAGGTAGGGATGGTTCAACATCTACAGATCAGTCAACGTGATACACCACATTAACAATGAAGGATGAAAATCATAAGATCATCTCAATAGATGCTGAAAAAACATTTGACAAAATTCAACATCCATTTATGATAAAAACTCTGAACAAAGTGAATATAAAGGGAATGTACCTCAACATAATAAAGGCCATATATGACAAGTCGACAGTTGAAAGTTTTTCTTCTAAGATCTGGAACAATACAAAGATGCCCACTCTCACCACTTTTATTCAACAGAGTATTAGAAGCCCTAGCTAGAGCAATTATGCAAGAAAAGGAAAAAAAAGGCATCTAAATTGGGAAGAAAGAGGTAAAACTGTCATTATTTGCAGTTGAAATGATATTATATATGACAACCCTAAAAATTAAAAAAAATTAGAATTAATAAACAAATTCAGTAAAGTTGCAGGATACAAAATCAATACACAAATCTGTTGCATTTGTATACACTAATTATGATTTATCTGAAAGAGAAATTAAGAAAACAATTTACAATTGCAACAAAACCCAAAAGATACCTAGGAAGAAACCTAACCAAAGAGGTAAAAGACGTGTATATTGAAGGCTAGAACACATTAATGAAAGAAATGGAAAAAGACGAAAAAAAAAAAAGGAAAGCTATACCATGTGGACAGTTTCTTTAATAAATAAAATTTGGATATCCATGTGCAAAAGAATGAAACTGGACCACTATCTTACACCATATTCAAAAACTAACTCAAAATGGATTAAAGACTTGAATGTAGACCTGAAACCAGAAAACTTCTAGAAGAAAAGATAGGTGGTAAGCTCCTTGAAAAAGGTCTTGGCAAAGATTTTTTGAATCTGACATCAAAAGCAAAAGCAAAAAAGTAACATATAAGGGGGACTACATCAAACTACAAATCTGCACAACAAAGGAAACCACTGACAAAATGAAAAGGCAACCTACTGAATGGGTGAAAATATTTGCAAATCATTTTTCTGATAAGGGGTTAATATTTAAAAAATATAAAGAACTTTTACAACTCAATAGCAAAAAAAGCCCCCAAACAATCCAATTAAAAAATGGGCAGAAGATCTGAACAGACACTTTTCCAAAGACATACAGATGGCCAACAGACATATGAAAAGATGCTTTACATCATTAATCATCAGTGAAATGCAAATCAAAATCAGAAGGGGCTATTACCTCACACCTGTTAAAATGGTCATTATCAAAAAGACAAAAAATTGGGAGTGCTTGGGTGGCTCCATTGGTTAAGCATCTGACTCTTGATTTTGGGTCAGGTCATGATCTCAGAGTCATGAGATTGAGCCCCGTGTTGGGCTCTGCACTGGGCGTGGAGCCTGCTTCAGATTCTCTCTTTCCCCTCTCCCTCTGGCCATCCCCCATGCTTGTGCTCTCTTAAAAAAATTAGTAGGTATTGGCAAGGCTATGGGGAAAAGGGAACCCTTGTGCATTGGTGGGAATGTGAATTGATGAAATCCCTATGAAAAACAGTATGGAGATTCCTCAAAAGTTTAAAAATAGGGCTACCATGTGATCCAGCAATTCCACTCGGGTATTTATCTGAAGAAAATGAAAACATTGAATCAAAAAGATATATGTACCCCCATGTTCATTGAAGCATTATTTATTTACAATAGCCAAGATATGGAAACAACCTGTGTCCACTGATGAATGAGTGGTTAAAGAAGATGTGGGGGGTGTGTGTGTGTGTGTGTGTGTGTGTGTGTGTGTGTGTGTGTGTGTGTGTGTGTGTGTATAATAGATTATTTGGTCATAAAAAATAATATATTGCCATCTGTGACAGGATGGATAGGCTTCGAGGGTTTTATGCTAAGCGAAATAAGCCAGAGAATGTCAAGTACCATATGACCTCTTTTATATGTGGAACCTAAAAAATAAAAAAAAAAACCTAAGCTCATAAATACAGACACAGATTGGTGGTTGCCAGGACTGGGGTGGGGGGGGTGGGGCAGGGGGAGAAGTGAGTAAACCAATTTTTGTTTTTGTTTTCAGTTTAAAAAAGTAAATTAAAAATAATTTGGGCTATCAAAAAATCATTATAAAATAATTCATTTGATGGTAAAGAATCAGGGAACTTGAAGATAAGCTAATAGGAACTTCCTAAATAAAATGTAAAGAGAAAGGAAGAATAAAAATGGTGGAACAGGACATCTAATGATTGTGGGATAATCACAAATGGTGTAACATATATATACTGGGAATACTAGGAGGAGAAAAAAGAGGAAGATACAGAAGAATTATTTGATGTAATATTGAATGAAATTTTTCTAAAAGTAACTATAGACACCAAATTTTAGATTCAGAAAGTTCAGAGAACACCAAGTGGGATAAATACCAAAGGGCTGACCCCAGACATATCATATTCAAACTACAGAAAAACAAAGACAAAGAGACAATCTTCAGAGAAGTGAGGAGTGGTGGGGGACACCTTACCTATAAAAGAACAAAGATAAAAATTACTTTGGCGTCTCTTCAAAAACGATTTAAGCAAGAAGACAGTGCAGTGAAATATTTAAAGTATTAAAAGAAAAACCTGCCAAGCTAGATTCTATACCCAGCAAAATTATCCTTCAAAAAATGAAGGAGAAATAAAAACTTTCTCAGACAAAAATTGATGGAAATTGTTGTCAGTAGGACTGCCTTGAAAGAAATGTGAAAAGAAGTTCTTTGGAGAAAGGAAATGAATAAGTTAGAGACTTGGATCTATGTAAAGACAGGAAGAGTGTTAGAGAAGGAATAAATAAAAGTAAAATCTTATTTTACTTATTCTTAAATGATTTAACAGATAATAGTTTGCTCAAAATAATAATAGCAATAATGTATTCAGTGATTATAATTTATGGATAAGTGAAAGAAATGGCAGCAGTGTTATAAGGAATGGGGAGGAATTGAATAATCAGCTATAAGGTAGTTGCACTACCTGTAAAGTGGCATAGTATTATTTGAATGTGGATTTGGATAAGTCATAAATGTATATTTCTTTTTTTTTAAAGATTCATTTATTTACTTTAGGGAGAGTGAGAGTGGGGCAGAGGGGCAGAGGGAGAGGGAATGAGAAACTCCAAGTAGACTCCATGCTGAGCAGGGAGCCTGATGCAGGCTTGTTGTCACGACCCTGAGATCATCACCTGAGCTGAGACCAAGAGCTGGACACTTAACTGACTGTGCCAACCCTAACATGCCCTATAAATGTATATTTCAAACGCTAGGGCAACCACTAAATTTTTTTAAAAGAAGTATAACTGGTATGCTAAAAGAGGAGAGAAAATGGAAAAAATAAAATGCTTAATTAAAATCAGAAAAGTAAGTAAAGGAGAAGACAAAAAAAAACAACAAAGTAAAAGGGCAGTGGGAGGGGGGAAAGATGGTAGAGGAGTAGGGGACCCTATTCCAACCGGTCCTGGAATTGAGCTGGATATCTACCAGACCACTCTGAACACCCATGAAATCAGCCTGAGATGTAAGAAGATAGATCTGGATCTCTACAAAGAGAATATCGCAGGTGGTTGGTTTCGAGGTACAAAGTGGGGAGCCATGATTCAGTGGGCAGATATGGGAGGATAAATGGAAGGGAGAGGGACCTGAGCTGTGGGGATCCTACACCTCTGGTGAGTGATACCCTCCCATGCTGGGGACCGGACACAGACTCTCAGACCAGTAGCAATGGGGAAAGGTCTTTAGGGCAACCCCTAGACTGAAACTGGAGCAGTGGGGCCATGCTTGTGAACTGGGGGCAGCCGGTGGTTTTAGAAACATAAAGGGCAGAGACGTGCCCCAACCTGGAGGCAAGGACTGGGAACGCTGCTGAGGGGTGCACAATCAAGGATGCTGCAGTTTATAGCAGCACAGACAGAAATGGAGATAGTGTGGCCTGGAGAGCTCACTGAAGAACAGACTGCGATCTCTTCTGCTCCAACTCTCGGAAGAGATGTGGAAAGCCGCCAGAGAACAAAAGCCCCACAAAACCGGTTTTCACTGAGCCCATCCCCCGCCACAGGGGGCAGGCAACTCTGCCTGCACAGGGTTGCCTGAGTAACAGCACGGCAGGCCCCTCCCCCAGAAGACAGGCCGGGAAAACAAGAGGCCAGCAACCCTAAGGTCCCTATAAAACAGGTGCATCTTCCTTGGGTTGTGGTCAATAATTTGGACTCTATACATTCCCTCAACTACCCTCAACAGAATGACTAGGAGGAGGAACCCCCAAAATAGGAAAGACTCAGAGACTTTGACTTATGCCACAGATGGATTCAGATATAACCTAGATGTCAGAGATGGAATTCAGGCTAGCAATTGTGAAGACAATAGCTAGAATGGAGAAATCGATTAATGGCAACATAGAGTCTCTAAGGGCAGAAATGAAAGCTGAATTGGCAGACCTTAAATGCTATCAGTGAGATCGAATCTAATCTAGAAAATCTAATAGCTAGCGTAAGCAAGGCAGACGAAAGAATTAGTGACCTAGAAGACCAAGTAATATACAAAAAGGGAAAAAAGGAGGCCAGGGAAAAACAACTCAGAATCCAGGAAAATAGAATCAGAGAAATAAGTGACACCATAAAACGTTCCAATGTCAGAATTATTGGAATCCTTGAGGGTGTAGAGATAGAGGACTAGAAGATATATTTGAGCAAATCATAGCTGAGAACTTCCCTAATCTGGGGAATGAAACAAACATTCGTGTCCTAGAGGCAGAAAGGACCCCTCCCAAGATCAAGGAAAACAGGCCAACACCCGGGTAGGTAATAGTAAAACTTGCAAATCTTAGAACCAAGGAAACCATCTTAAGGGCAGTGAGGGCGAAGAGATTCCTTAGGTACAGAGGGAGGAACATCAGAATAACATCAGACCTATCCACAGAGACCTGGCAAGCCAGAAAGGGCTGGCAAGACATATTCAGGGTACTAAACGAGAAGAACATGCAGCCAAGAATACTTTATACAGCAAGGCTGTCATTTAGAATGGATGGAGAGATGCAGAACATCCAAGACTGGCAGAAACTGAAAGAATATGTGATCACTAAGCTGGCCCTGCAAGAATTATTAAGGGGGTTCTATAAAAGGAGAAAGACCCCAAGAGTGATACAGAAAAGAAATTTACAGGGACAGTCTATAAAAACTTCAGAGGCAACATGATGACAGTAAATTCATATCTTCCAATAATCACTCTCAAAGTGAACGGACTAAACACTCCCAAAAAATGGCACAGGGTTGCAGATTGGATAAAAAGACAGGACCCATCCATATGCTGTATACAAGAGACTCATTTTGAACCTAAAGATACATCCAGACTGAAAGTGAAGGGATGGAGATCCATCTTCCATGCCAGCGGACCTCAAAAGAAAGCTGGGGTAGCAATTCTTATATCAGAGAAATTGGATTTTAAACTAAAGACTGTAGTTAGAGACATAGAAGGACACTATATCATTCATAACGGGTCCATCCAACAAGAATATCTAACAATTGTAAATATCTATGCCCCCAACACGGGAGCAGCCATCTACATGAGCCAGCTGTTCACCAAAATAGTCATATTGATAACAATATGTGTTAATTGTAGGAGACCTCAATACTCCACTCTCAGCAATAGACAGATCATCTAAGCAGAAAATCCACAAAGAAACAAGAGCTTTGAAGGACACACTGGACCAGATGGACCTCATAGATATATACAGAACATTCCACCCTGAAACAACAGAATACTCATTCTTCTCAAGGGCACACGGAACTTTCTCCAGAATAGACCACATACTGGGTCACAAATCAGGTCTCAACCGATACCAAAAGACAGATTATTCCCTGCATATTCTCAGACCACAATACTTCAAAACTGGAACTCAATCACAAGAAAAAATTTGGAAGAAATTCAAATACTTGGAAGCTAAAGACTACTCTGCTCAAGAATGTTTGGGTCAACCAGGAAATCAAAGAAGAACTTAAACAATTCATGGAAATCAATGAGAACGAAAACACATCAGTCCAAAACCTATGGGATACTGCAAAGGTGGTCCTAAGGGAGAAATACATAGCCAGCCAAAGCTCACTCAAAAAAATAGAAAAATCCCAAAATCACCATCTAACTCTACACCTTAAAGAATTAGAGAAAAAGTAACAAACGATGCCTAAGCCATGCATTAGAAGAGAAATAATTAAGATTAGAGCAGAGATCAATGAATTAGAAACCAGAAACACAGTAGATCAGATCAACGAAACTAGAAGCTGGTTCTTTGAAAGAATTAATACGATCGATAAACCAGACTTATCCAAAAGGGAAAGGACCCAAATTAATAAAATTATGAATGAAAGGGGAGAGATCACGACTAACACCAAGGAAATAGAAACAATTATTAGAAATTATTATCAACAACTATATGCCAATAAATTGAGCAACCTGGATGAAATGGATGCCTTCCTGGAAACCTATAAACTGCCAAGAATGAAACAGGAAGAAATTGACAACCTGAATAGCCCAATAAGCAGTAACGAGATTGAAGCAGTGATCAAAAACCTCCCAAAAAACAACAGTCCAGGGCCTGATGGATTCCCTGGGGAATTCTACCAAACATTCAAAGAAGAAATAATACCTATTCTACTGAAGCTGTTTCAAAAAATAGAAACAGAAGGAAAGCTTCCAGACTCATTCTATGAGGTCAGCATTACCCTAATCCCCTAACCAGGCAAAGACCCCATCAGAAAGGAGAATTTCAGACCAATATCCCTGATGAATATGGATTCCAAAATTCTCAACAAAATCCTAGCTAATAGGATCCAACCATACATTAAAAGGATCATCCACCACGAACAAGTGGGATTTATCCCCAGATGCGAGGGTGGTTCAACATTCGCAAATCAATCACTGTGATAGAACACATTAATAAGAGGAGAGAGAAGAACCATATGGTCCTCTCAATTGATGCAGAAAAAGCATTTGACAAAATACAGCATCCTTTCCTGATTAAAACTCTTCAGAGAATAGGAATAGAGGGAACATTCCTCAGTTCACAAAATCCATCTATGAAAAACCCACAGTGAATATCATCCTCCATGGGGAAAAGCTGAGAGCCTTTTCCTTAAGATCAGGAACACGACAAGGATGCCCACTCTCGCCACTATTGTTCAACATAGTACTAGAAGTCCTAGCAACAGCAATCAAACAACAAAAAGAAATAAAAGGTATTCAAATTGGCAAAGAAGAAGTTAAACTCTCTCTTTTCGCAGATGACATGATACTTTATGTGGAAAACTGAAAAGACTCCATGCCAAATTACTAGAACTCATACAGCAATTCAGTAATGTGGCAGGATACAAAATCAATGCACAGAAATCAGTTGCTTTCTTATACACTAACAATGCAACTGTAGAAAGAGAAATTAGAGAAATGATTCCATTTACAATAGCACCAAAAACCCTAAGATACCTTGGAATAAACCTAACCAAAGAGGTAAAGGATCTATACTCTAGGAACTACAGAACACTAATGAAAGAAATTGAAGACACAAAAAGATGGAAAAACATTCCATGCTCATTGATCAGAAGAATAAATATTGTTAAAATGTCTATGCTACCCAGAGCAATCTATACCTTCAATGTCATCCTGATCAAAATTCCAATGACATTTTTCAAAGTGCTGGAACAAACTATCTTAAAATTTGTATGGAATCAGAAAAGACCCAGAATTGCCAAGGAAATGTTGAAAAAGAAAAACAAAGCTGGGTGCATTACATTGCCCAATTTCAAGCTATATTACAAAGCAGTGATCACCAAGACAGCATGGTACTGGCACAAAAACAGACACATAGACCAATGGAACAGAAGAGAGAGTCCAGATATGGACCCTCAACTCTATGGTCAAATAATCTTCGACAAAGCAGGAAACAAATGCAATGGAAAAAAGACAGTCTCTTCAATAAATGGTGCTGGGAAAATTGGACAGCTATATACAGAAGAATGAAACTTGACCATTCTCTAACACCATACACAAAGATAAACTCAAAATGGATGAAAGACCTCAATGTGAGACAGGAATCCATCAAAATCCTAGAGGAGAACATAGGCAGTAACCTCTTTGACATTAGCCATAGCAACTTCTTCCAAGATACATCTCCAAAGGCTAGTGAAACAAAAGCAAAAATGAACTTTTGGGACTTCATCAAGATAAAAAGCTTCTGCACAGCAAAGGAAACAGTCAACAAAATAAAGAGGCAACCCACAGACTGGGCAAAGACACTACAGATAAAGGGCTGGTATCCAAGATCTATATAGAACTTCTCAAACTCAACACCCAAAAAAACAAATAAGTCAAAAAATGGGCAGAAGACATGAACAGATACTTCTCCGAAGAAAACATACAAATGGCTAACAGACACATGATAAAATGTTCATCATCATTAGCCATTAGGGAAATTCAAATCAAAACCACACTGAGATACCACCTTACACCAGTTAGAATGGCAAAAATTGACAAGGCAAGAAACAACAAATGTTGGAGAGGTGGTGGAGAAAGGGGAACCCTCTTACACTGTTGGTGGGAAAGCAAGTTGGTACAGCCACTTTGGAAAACAGTGTGGAGGTTCCTCAAAAAATTAAAAATAGAGCTACCCTATGACCCAGCAATTGCACTCCCGGGTATTTACCCCAAAGACACAGATGTAGTGAAAAGAAGGGCCCTATGAATCCCAATGTTCATAGCAGCAACATCCACAATAGGCAAACTGTGAAAAGAGCCGAGGTGCCCTTCAACAGACGAGTGGATAAAGAAGATGTGGTCCATGTATACAATGGAATATTACTCAGCCATTAGAAAGGATGAATATCCAACTTTTACATCAACATGGATGGGACTGGAGGAGATTAGGCTAAGTGAACTAAGTCAAGCAGAGAAAGTCAATTATCATATGGTTTCACTTATTTGTGGAACATAAGGAATAGCATGGAGGACATTAGGAGAAGGAAGGGAAAAATGAGGGGGGGATTGGAGGGAGAGATGAACCATGAGAGACTATGGACTCTGAGAAACAAACTGAGGGTTTTAGAGGGGAGGGAGGTGGGGGCATGTGTTAGCCCGGTGATGGGTATTAAGGAGGCATGTCCTGCATGGAACAGTGGGTGTTGTAGGAAAACAATGAATCGTGGATCACTGCATCGAAAACTGATGATGTATTGTATGGTGACTAACATAACATAATAAAAAAAAAATAAAAAGGGCAGTGAATAGTAAACAAGTGTAGTCGATATATACAAATATAGTTACAAATGTAGTAGAAATTAATTCAACTATATCAATAATGACTTTAAATGTGAATGTTCTAAATATACCAGTTAAAAGATAGAAACTGTCACAGTAGATAAAAAAGACCTCAAGAAACAACTACATGTTGTTATAAGAAACACACTTTAAATATAAAGACTCAGGTAGGTTCAAAGTAAAGGGATGGGGAAACATATATCATGGTAATGATAATCAAAAGAAAGCTAAATATATATATATTAATAAATTTCTGACAAAGCTGACTTTAGAACAAGGAAAATGATCAGGGATAAGGAAGGGAATTACATAATGATAAAGGGACCAATTCTCCAAGAAGACATAGCAATCCTTAATGTGTATATGCCTAACAACAGAGTGTCAAAAATATGAGGCAAAAACTGATGAATCCACTATTATAGTAGACTGCAACATCCCTCAATTAGTAACTGAAATATCCAACAGGCAGAAAATCAGTAAGGATACAGTTGAGCTGAACAGAACCATAATCAACTAGATCTCATTGACATTTATAGAATACTTGATCCAACAATACAGTCTTCTCAAGTTCACATGGAACTTTCACTAAGATAAACACTCTGTGTCATAAAACACACCTTAAAAATTTAAAAGCATAGATATCATAAAAACTACATTCTCATATGACAATGGAATTAAACTAGAAATCAATAACAGAAAGATAGTTGGAAAATAATATATTAGAAAAAGAGAAAGAGCTAAATGGTTTTGGAGAATATCTAATCTAAGCTTCTACCTTAGGAAGCTAGAAAAAGAAGTGCAAATTAAATCCAAAGTAAGTTGAAGAAGAAATAATAAAAATAAGAGCAAAAATAAATGAAATTGAAAACAGGAAAGCAATAGAAAAAAATCAAAGAAACCAAAAGTGGTTCTTTGTAAAGATCAATAAAGTTGATAAACCTCTACCCAGGCTAACTATGAAAGGGAGAGATAAGACACAACTTACTAATATTAGAAATAATACTAATACTCTATGCCCACAAATTTTATAACTTAGATGAAATTGGCTAATTCAGTGTAAGACACAACCTATTAAAACTCACACAAAACAAAATATATAATTTGAATAGATAATATATAAATGATTATCTATCTATATAAAAGAAATTGCATAAACAATTAGTAACGTTCTAAAACAGAAGGAACCAGGCTCAGATGGTTTAACTGGTGAATTTTACCAAAAAGTTAAGGGAAAAATTACATAAATTCTCTGCAACCTGCTCCCGAAAACAGAAGCAGATGGAATACTTCCTAACTCATTATATGAGGTTAGCATTACCCTAATACCAAAACCAAAGACATAACAAGAAAACATTACTGGAGACAATATTTAAAATTTTTGAGTAATAGTTCATGGTACGATTATACCACAATTTGTTTATCCATTCTCCTCTTTTTTAAAATTTAAATTCAAGTTAGTTAACATATAGTGTGGTATTGGTTTCAAGAGTAGAATTTAGTGATTCATCAAGTGCCCTGCTTAATGCCCATCACCCATTTAGCCCAGCCCCCCACCCACCTCCCCTCCAGTAACCCTTAGTTTGTTCTCTTAACTATAGAGTTTCTTATGGTTTGCCTCCCTCTCTGTTTTTATCTTAGTTTATTTTTCCTTCCCTTCCCCTATGTTCATCTGTTTTGTTTCTTAAATTCCACATATGAGTGAAATCATATGATATTTGTCTTTCTCTGAATGACTTATTTTGCTTAGCATAATACACTCTAGTTCCATCACAATGGATCAACATCTCTTTTGAAAACAGATGTAAAATTCCACAACAAAATATTAGTAAGTCAGATCCAACAATGTATTAAAAGATTTATACACCACAACATGTCCCAACCAAATGGGATTTATTCCTGGTATGCAAGGCTGATTCAACATTCAAAAATGAATTAACTTAATCCACCACACATCAACAGGGTAAAGAAGAAAAATCAAATGATCATATCAATAGATTCAGAAAAATCATTTGACAAAATCCAACATCCATTCATGCTAAGAAGTCTCATCAAATTAGGAACAGAGGGAAACTTCATCAGTTTGATAAAAAAAAAAGTCTACAAAAAAAGTCTAAAGCTAACGTTACACTTAATGGTGAGAGGTAGATACTTTTCCTCTAAGAATGAAAACAAGGCAAAGATGTCTCCTCTCACCATTCCTGTTCACATCACACTGGAATACCCAGCTGATGCAATAAGGCATTAAAAGGAAATAAAAGGTATACATATTGGGAAGGAAGGAATAAAACTGTCTTTGTTTGCAGATGACATGATTTTCTATGTAAAAAGTCTGGGAGAATTGACCAAAGAAACCTCCTGGAATTAATAAGCAAATATAATAAAACTGTGGGATACAAGCCTAATATATAATAATCAATTGCCTTCCTATATAATAGCAATGAATTCCAACTGGAATTTGAAATAAAAAACCAACACTGTTTGCATTAGCACACAAAAAAGAGAGAGAAATATTTAAGTATAAATCAAACAAAATATGTACAAAATCTATTTGGAGAAAACTACAAAACTCTGATGAGAGAAATCAAAGTCTAAATAGAAGGATATTCCATGTTTATGGATAGGAAGACTCAATCTTGTCAAGATGTCATTTTTTCCCCAACTTGATTTATAGATTCAATGCAATACCAGTCAAAATCCCAGCAAGTTACTTTGTGAATATAAAAAAACTGATTCTAAAGTTTATATGGAAAGGAAAAAGATTCAGAATATCTAGCACACTATGAAGAATAAGAACAAAATTGGAAGGCTGACACTAGCTCATTCAAAACTTAGCATAAAGCTATAGTAATGAAAACAGTGTGGTGTTGGTGGAGTAATAAACAGACAGATGAATGGATCAGAATATAGAGATCAGAAATAGATTGAGACAAATATATTCAACTGATCTTTGACAAAGGAGCAAAGGCAATCCAATGGAGAAAGGATAGGTTTTTCAACAAATGGTCCTGGAACAACTGGATATCTACATATGAAAAAAAAATGAATCTAGACACTGACCTTATACCACTCACAAAAATGAACTCAAAATAGATCAGCAACTCTAAAGCTCCTAGAAGATAACATAGGAGAAAATCTAGGTGACATTGGGTTTGGCAATGGGTTTCTAGGTAGCACTCTAAAAACCCAAACCATGAAAGAAAAAAATGGATAAGTTGGATTAAAATTAAAAACTTCTGCATTAAGGACACTGTTAGGTGAATCAAAAGACAAGCTGCAGAATGGGAGAAAATATCTGCAAAACACATATCTGATAAAGGACTTGTATCAAAAATAAGGAACTCATAAAACGCAACAATCAGAAAACAAAAAAATCCAGTTAAGAAATGGGAAAAAGGGGGCACCTGGGTGGCTCAGGTGGTTGAGCAGCTGACTCCTGATTTCAGCTCAGACCTTTTTTTAAAAGATTTTATTTATTTATTTGGCAGAGAGAGAGAGATATCACAAGTAGGCAGAGTGGCAGGCAGAGGGAGAGGGAGAAACAGGCTCCCCACTGAGGAAGGAGCCCAATGTGGGGCTTGATCCCAGGACCCTGGGATCATGACCTGAGCAGAAGGCAGATGCTAAACCAGCTGAGCCAACCAGGAGCCTCTCAGCTCAGGTCTTGATCTCAGGGTTGTGAGTTCAAGCCATGCATTAAGTAGGCTCCAACATGGAGATGGAAAAAAAAAAAAAAGAAATGGGAAAAAGATCTAAACAGATACCTCAGAAAAGAACATATTTAGATTGTAAATAAGTCCATGATGTTCAACATCATATGTAATTAGGGAAATGCAAATTAAAACAATAAGATAACACTACATACCTATTAGAATGGCTAAAGTCCAAAATAGTGACAACATTAATTCTGACAAGAATGTGGAGTAACAGGAATGCTCATTTATTGTCGGTGGGAATGCAAAATAGTACAGCCACTTTGGAAGACAGTTTCACAGTTTCTTTTTTTTTTATTTAAATTCAATTAGCCAACATATAGTACATCATTAGTTTCAGATGTAGAGTTCAAAAATTCATCAGTTGCGTATAACACCCAGTGTTCATCATATCACGTGCCCTCCTTAATGCCCATCACCCAATTACCCTATCACCCCATCCACCTCTCCTCTAGCAACCCTCAGTTTGTTTCCTATAGTTAAGAATCTCTCTTACCACACAACCCAGCAATTGCACTCCTAGGTATTTACCCAAATTTGTTGAAAACTTATGCTCAAACAAAAACCAACATATGAAAGTTTATAGTAGCTTTATTCATAATTGCCAAAAATTGGAAGAAACTAAGTTATCATTCAATAGTAAATGCATAAACAAACTGTGGTTCATCCATACAACTGAATATTATTCAGTGATAAAAAGAAATGAGTTTGAGAGAGAGGGAAGATGGCAATGGAGTAGGAGGACCTTAGACTCATCTCACCCCACAAACACAACTAGATAACTATCAGATCATCCTAAAAACCCCAGAAATTGACCTAAAGACTGACAGAACAAATTCCACAACTAAATGGAGAGAAGAGGTTACATTGAAGAAGGTAGAAGTGTGGAGACATGGTTTAGGGGAGAAATGAATTGCAGGTAATGTAGAGGAAGAGAGCCATGATCATGGAAAAGGGCAATAGAGGAACACACAGGGGAATGCACAAGGAGAAGTTTTCCCCAAAGCTAATGGCTTGGAAAATGAGAGAGGCTCAATTTCAGAGTTCTTGCAACTAGCGGGGCTTAAGGACTAGAGTTTTAAAGGTCAGCAGGCTTGGCTGGGATATAGCCTGGAGGTAACTACCCTGCTCCTGGAGAGAAGGCAAGCAAAAAATCCAGGGGCAGAGAGCATGGAAACAGTTATCTAAAAAACACCTGGGGCACACAGGCAGATTATTTGTTCTTCTCAGAGCTCTTCCCTGAGAGGCAGCATTCAGCATTCATGGAGACACCTCTCCAGAAACAAAGGAGCTGGCGGGTACCATTTCCCTCCCCTGCCCCTCAGCATAAACCTGTGGGAAGCAGTGCAGTACTGACACTGGCTGCCTACCTTGCTTATACCAAGCTCCACCCCCCTGTGCTCTGGTGGGTCTGCCCCTCTCAGTCAAGCTTGCCTCAGTCTCAGCACAGCGGGCCCTCCCCTAGAAGATGAGCACAAACCCCTGCCCACACCATGTCTCCTGACCAGAGAGGTCTGCAGGGCTTCAGTTCTTGTGGAAGTGATATTAAGTCTCATTTCACAAGCAGACCAGAGCACACCTAGTTAAAACTCATCACATTCAGGTCAGGGACCAAACACTGCCCACAGCAGACAATGAGAGCCTCTGCAGATGACTGGCCTGAAGGATAGAGCAGACAAAACACAACGGCAGACTGCAAGTATCACACACCAGGACACACCCAAAAATGCCAGACCCTGGACACTATATGACCTCTTCTTCATAAAAGTCATTATTTTCAGGAGCAGGAAACATAACTGGCTTTTCTAAGACAGAAGATGAAGGCAGAGTAGACAAAATGCAATTTATCCCAAATGAAAGAACAAGATAAGTAAGACCATGGTCAGAGATCTAAGTGAAACAGATATAAATAACATGCCTGATGGAGAATTTAAAGCCACAATCATAAGGATACTCACTGGTCTTGAGAAAAGAATAGAAGACATCAGGCAGTCCCTTACCACCGAGATAAAAGATTTAAAAAAAAAACAGAGAGGAAGAATGCAATAAATGAGATTAGAAACAGGCCTGATGCCATGAACAGCAGGCTGGAAGAGGCAGAGGAACAAATTAGTGACATAGAAGAAAAAACAAAGGAAAATAATGAACCTGAACAAAAGAGAGAAAGAAGAATTATGCAATGTGAGAATAGACTTAGGGAACTCAGTGACTCCATGAACCATAATAACATTCATATTATAGGAGTCCCAGAAGAAGAATGAGAAAAGGGAGGCAGAAAACTTTTTTTTAGGAAATAGTACCTGAAAACTTCCCTAATCTGGGGCAGGGAAGAGACATCCAGATTCAGGAGGCACAGAGACTCCAATCAAAATCAACAGAGCATGGGGCACCTGGATGGCTCAGTTGGTTAAGCATTTGACTCTTGATTTCAGTTCAAGTCTTGCACGATCTCAGGGTTGTGAGATCAAACCCCACAATGGGCTCTGCACTGGGTGTGAAGCCTGCTTAAGATTCTCTCTCTCCCTCCACTCCTCCCCCTCCCTCTCTAAAAAAATCAACAAAATCATGTCAACACCAAGACATATTGTAACTAAATTTGTAAAACATAGTGATAAAGGAAAAAATCTAAAAAGCAGCAAGACAAAAGAAGTCCTTAACTTACAAGGGAAGATCCATAAGGCTAGCAAGAAATTTCTCAACAGAAACTTGGCAAGCCAGATGGGAATGGCATGATATATTCAAAGTGCTGAATGGGGAAAAATCTGCAGCCAAGAATACTCTATCCAGGAAGGCTATCATTCAGAATAGAAGGAGAGATAAAGAGTTTCCCAAGAGTTTGTGACTAAACCAGCTCTGCAAGAAATATTAAAGAGGACTCTTTGAGTGGAAAGGGTGAGCCAAAAGTGACAAGAGATAAGAAAGGATCTGAGAAAATCTCCAGGAACAATGATAAAACAAGTAATAAAATGGCAATAAATACTTATCTATCAATAATTACTTTGAATGTAAACGGACTAAATGATCCAATCAAAACACAAAGGATGTCAGAATGGATAAAAAAACCAAGATGCATCTATATTCTGCCTACAATAGACTCATTTTAGACCTAAAGACACCTGTGGATTGGCAGTGAGGGGATGGAGAAATATTTTTCATGCAAGTGGATGTCAAAAGAAAGAGGGAGTAGCCATACTTATATTGGACAACCTAGACTTTAAAACAAAGACTGTAACAAGAGATAAAGAGGAGCACAATATCATAATAAAGGGGACAATCCAACAAGAAGATATAACACTGGAAATATTTAGCACCCAACAAGGGAGCACACATATATATATAAAACAATCAATCAAAAACATAAAGAAACTAATTGATAATCATATAATAATAGTAGGGGACTTTAACACCCCACTTACATCAATAGACAGATCATCTAAACAAAAAATCAACAAAGAAACAATGGTTTTGAATGACACACTGGACCAGATGGACTTAACAGACATATTCAGAACATTCCATCTTAAAACAGCAGAAGACACATTCTTTTCAAGGGCACATGGGACATTCCCAGAATGGATCATATATTAGGTCACAAATCAGGCCTCAAGAAATACAAAATGACTGAAATCATACCATGCACCTTCTCTGACCACAACACTATGAAATTAGAAATCAACCACAAGAAACAATTTGGAAAGACCACAAATACAAGGAGGTTAAACAACATGCTATTAAGGAATGAATGGGTCAACCAGGAAATCAAAGAAGAAATAAAAAATACATGGAAACAAATGAAAAGGAAAACACAATGGTCCAAAACCTTTGGGATGCAGCAATAGCAGTCCAAAGAAAGAAGTATATAGCAATACAGGCCTACCTCAATAAGCAAGAAAAATATCAAATAAACAACCTAAACTTACACCTAAAGGAGCTAGAAAAAGAACAACACATGAAGCCAGCAGGAGGGAAATCCTAAACATCTGAGCAGAAATAAATGACATAGAAACTAAAAAAAACAATGGAACAGATCAATGAAACCAGGAGCTGGTTCTTTGAAAATATTAAAAAATTGATAAACCCCTAGCAAACTTACCACAAAGAAAAGAGAAAGGACCCAAATAAATAAAATCACAAATAAGAGAGGAGAAATAACCAACACCACAGAAATACAAACAATTCTAAGAGAATATTATGAAAAACTATATGCCAACAATTTGGACAACCTAGAAGGAATGGATAAATTCCTAGAAATATAAATTACCAAAACTGAAAATGGAAGAAATAGAAAACATGAACCGACTGATAACCAGCAAAGAAAAAAACAAAAAACCCCCCAACAAGCAGAAGTCCAGGACCAGATGGCTTCACAGGTAAATTCTACCAAACATTTAAAGTAGAGTTGATACCTATTCTCAAACTATTCCAAAAAATAGTAGAGGAAAGAAAACTTTCAAATTCATTCTCTGAGGCCAGAATAATTACCCTGATAAAGACTCCACTAAAAAAGAGAACTACAGGACAATATCCTTGATGAACATGGATGCAAAAATTCTCAATAAAATACTAGAAAACTGAATCCATTAAAAAAAATCATTCATCTTGATCATGTGGAACTCATCTCTGGGTTGCAAGGGTAGTTTAATATTCATAAATCAACCAAGGTGATACACCATATTAATAAAAGAAAGGATAAGAACCATATGATCATTTCAATAGATGCAGAAAAAGCATTTGACAAAGTACAGCATCCTTTCTTGATAAAAACCCTCAACAAAGTAGGTTTAGAGGGAACATACTTCAACATAATAAAGGACATACGTGAAAAACCCACAGCTAATAGCATCCTCAGTGGGGAAAAACTAAGAGCTTTTCCTCTATGGTCAGGAACAAGACAAAGATATCCAATCTCACCACTTTTCTTCAACAAGGTACTGGAAGTCCTAGCCACAGCAATCAGATAACAAAAAGAAATAAAAGGCATCTAAATTGATAAGGAAGAAGTAAAACTTTCACTATTTGCAGATGACATGATACTCTCTATAGAAAACTTGAAAGACCACCAAAAAAAATTGCTAGAACTGATAAAGAAATTCGGTAAAGTTGTGAGATACAAAATCAATGTACAGAAATCTGTTGCATTTCTATATACCAATAATGAAGCAGCAGACAGAGAAATTAAGGAATCAGTCCCATTTACAACTGCACCCCAAACAATAGATACCTAGAGATGAACTTAACCAAAGAGGTGAGAGTCCTGTACTCTGAAAACTATAAAACACTGATGAAAGAAATTGAAGAGGACATAAAGAAATGGAAAGATATTCCATGCTCATGTATTGGAATAAAAATATTGTTGAAATGTCTATATCACCCAAAGCAATCTACAGATTTAATGCAATCCCTATCAAAATACCACCAGCATTTTTCACAGAGCTAGAATAATCCTAAAATTTGTATGGAACCACTAAAGACCCCGAATAGCCAAAGTAAACTTGAAAAAGAAAAGCAAGCTGGAGGTATCACAGTTCCAGACTTCAAGATATATTACAAAGCTGTAGTGATCAAAACAGGATGGTACTGGCACAAAAATAGACACACATATCAGTAGAACAGAATAGAAAACCCAGAAATGAACTACACGGTCATTTAATCTTTGACAAAGTAGGAAACAATGTCCAATGGGGGAAAAAAGTTTCTTTAACAAATGGTGTTGGGCAAACTGGACAGCAACTTACAAAAGAATGAAACTGGACCACTTTCTTATACCATACACAAAAATCAATTCTAAATGGATGGGAGACTGAAATGTAAGATACGAAATCATAAAAATTCTCAAGAACACTGACAGTAACCTCTTTGACATCCGCCCTAACAACTTCTTTCTAGATATCTCCTGGGGTAAGGCAAACTCAAGCAAAAATAAACTGTTGGAAATTCATCAAAATAAAAAGCTTCTGCACAGCGAAGGAAATAATAAAAAAAAAGTGAAAGGCAACCTTTGGAATGGGAGAAGATATTTGCAAATGACATATCTGATAAAGGCTTAGTATCTAAAACCTATAAAGAACTTATCAAACTCAACACCCCAAAAAATAAAAAATCCAGTTAAGAAATGGGCAGAAGACATGAATAAACATTTTTTCCAAAGAAGACATATAGATGGCCAACAGACACATGAAATGATGTTCAACATCACTCATCATCAGGGAAATACAAATCAAAACTATGATGAAATATCACCTTACATCCGTCAGAATGGTTAAAATCAGCAACACAAGAAACAACAGGTGTTGGTGAGGATGTAGCAAAAGGGGAACCCACTTGTACTGTTGGTGGGAATGCCAACTGGTTTGGCCACTGTGGGAAACAGTATGGAGGTTTCTCAAAAAGTTAAAAATAAAACTGCCCTATAATCTAGCAATCCCAGTGGTATTTACCCAAAGAATACAAAAATACTAATTCAAAGTGATACATGCACCCAAGGTTTACAGCAGCATTATCTACAATAACTACATTATGGAAGCAGCTCAAGTGTCCATTGACTGATGAATGGATAAAGAGGATGTGGTATATATACACAATAGAATATTACTCGGCCATAAAAAAGAACAAAATCTTGCCATTTGCAATGATATGGATGGAGCTAGTGAGTATTATGCTAACCAAAATAAGTCAGTCAGAAAAAGACAAATAGGGGCACCTAGGTGGTACAGGTAGTTAAGCGTCTGCCTTTGGCTCAGGTCATGATCTCCAGGTCCTGGGATTGAGCCCCATGTCCAGCTCCCAGCTTAGCAGGGAGTCTGCTTCTCCCTTTCCCTCTGCCTCTCCCCCTGCTTGTGCTCTCTCTGTCTCTCTCAAATGAATAAATAAAATCTTCTAAAAAAATTAAAAAAAGAAAAAGACAAATACCATACAATTTCACTCATATGTGGAAGTTAAGAAACAAAGCAAATGAGCAAAGGGGAGAGAGAGAGAGAGAGTGAGAGGCAAACTAAGAAAGAAACTCTCAACTATAGAAAACAAACTGATGGTTACCAGAGGGGACGGAGGTGGGGGGATGGGTTAAATAGGTGATGGGGATTAAGGAGTGATGTATGTACATGATGAATCACTCTACTGTACACCTGAAACTAATATTACACTGTATGTTAACTAACTGGAATTTAAATAAAAACTTAAAAAGAAAGAAATGAGCTCTCAAACCACAAAAAGACATGGAGGAAAGTTAAATGCATGTTGCTAAAGGAGCCAGTCTGAAAGGCAACATACTGTATGATTCTAATCATATCTTATTCTGGAAAAGGCAAAACTATGGAGATAGTAAAAAGAGCAGTGGTTGCCAACAGTGGAGGGAGAGAGAATATATGGGAACTCCCTGTTTCTACTCAATTTTCTTATAAACCTAAAACTGCTCTAAAACATAGGCTATTAATTATGAAAATAAAGTCATAAAACATCCACTGGTTTAAAAACAACAATGAATGCCTGTAGTTCAACACAGACCTCTAAGCCCTGGCGCTATATCCACCATACTCCCCTTCCACACACCTCTTGCCTTTGTTCCTTTCTTTATTCCATTCCCTTTGCCTGAAGTGCTCTTCTGTGCATCTTTCAATGCCTATTTATCATTTAAGACAGTTCAGGCTACAGTTTTCCCGTGTTCCCATAATAAACTGTTGCACTTATCAAATTGTAATTTTCTGATTAAGTGATTGCTCCATTTACTAGAATGTTAACTCCTTGAGGGCAAGGGCTATGCTTTATTCATCTGTGTATCTCAAGCACCTAAAGCATTTATTTTATAATAGGTGCTCAATACAATTTTTGCTGAATGGATACATGAATAACTAAAGGAAGTGGTAAACTTAGAATATGAATGAAGATTGTTCTTTTTTTAGTGAGGGAGAGAGAATGAGAGGGGGGAGGCACCCCGGAATGAAGATTCTTCTGACTCCAAGTTCATTGAACCTTTTTAAAAATCATAGTCATGCTAAAAATACCAATAATAATAGCATCAAAGATTGTCAATTTGAAAAGTGAGCATAATTCTATCACTTTATAGAGTTGTTTTGCAGTCTAAAGGAGTAGAAGTGATGTGCTTATAGTAGGTACTCAATGTTTATTTAATTTCATTTGTTCTTTGATTATAAAGGTAGTAGCTCCCTGCTTTCAGGCTTTCCTTCCTTGATATAGAGAGCTACACCAGAGAACTGGACATGGCCAACATTTCTTCAGGACCATAGTGAAGCAATAAGGAGGAAAATAGGGATGATGGCTGGCAGATGAGGAGATATAGGACTGGAATTTTTTATTTAAAAAAGAACAATGAATCATGGATCACTACATCAAAAACTAATGATGTACTGCATGATGACTAACATAACATAATAAAATAAAATAAAATAAAAGCAAACCAATCTTCACCATAGTCCACATTTTCAAATCTTGTAACTTTGAGTTTATCTCATGTTCTGTCTCACACCGTTAGAATTGTAAACAGAATGCACAAATACATGCGGCATGTTCAATACATTTGAAGAAGATGGAAGCCATTAGTTTCAAAGAAGAGTGAGAATTTTGAATGAGAACCACATGGAATGCCCATATTCAGAGCCCAGATTACATTTCTAACATCTGCTCTAAGCATGACACAGAAAGGCAAGAAAAGGTAGGGCTGTGTATGTTGATTCCCACCCACCCCACCCCACCCCACCCCACCCCACCCCACCCCATCCCATCCCAATCTCTGAAGTATTTCCAATATGAGAAGGCTTGCATCCTTCATTCAAGGATTTCTCTCTAGCCCTTGCAGCAGGGGCTCATGCCTGGGGCTTCAGGCTCCACAAGCGTGACTTAAAGTTATGATCAGGGGTGAAACTTTTCTGGCTCAGTTCTGGCTTGGTTTGGGAAAGACTCAAAAATATAAAAAATCTTACTGTGATTCAGGCAACACTATAACAGTACCACTAACTGCTGGCATTTCAGAAGCTTAATGATCTCTCAAAGTTCCATGAGGTATAGGTTTCTTCATGTTCCCAAAGTGACAGGTGTGTGTTCTTACTAAGGAAATATTTTTCAACACCGAGTCTTTGGTTACTTTAGTGGTTAGGATGAAAAAGCCAGGCCTAAGAGAAGCAATTTCAGAAGAAGATTAGAAAGATAAATGGAATGGATTGTGTGGTCTCCTGCAGTGTTTTTCATACCATGCTCCAGGAAACACTGAGGTCCTTTGTGATGTTAACAGTTGTTTTTAGGAAAAGGATTCCTTAGTCAAAAAGAGTTTGGGAAACACAGGGTAAAGGAAAAATAAACAGATTTCTTCACTGCAGACTTCTCAGATCTTTTAATACACGAATGGGAAATGTGACTCTCCAAAACAGAATATGAAATGCAGCATTTCCTAGTCTGATTTGACCACAGAACCTTTTATGAGAAATACCTGTCTCTTGTTGAATTAATGCTCTGGATTATGCTGTTTGGAAAATACTGAGATTATGGAAAAAGCATAAGATTTGTTATTCTTTCAGAACTGGATTTTAATTCTAGATCTAACATTCAACAGCTATGTGACCTTGGGCAAGTTATTTCACTTCTCTAAATCAGTTTGTTCATTTATGAAAATTGGGACAATAATATCTATCTCAAAAGGGATGTCAGGAGGATTAAATGGGATAATGCACAGTACTTAGCACAATGCCTGGTACATATAGGTACTCAGTAAATACTAGCTATAATCATCACATTTATTTTTCATCACTATTATTATCAAGCCACATGCCTACCTGACAGGATTGCCAAAACACCTTCAAAATAGGTCTAGCCTGAGGTCTCAAATGGCTGTATTTCTCACTATGCTGGGAACTGAGTATAGGAAGAAGAGAACTGGACTAGTTGTTCAGAGATACAGCTCTATGACTTATTATTTGCTGTCTGACCTTGGACGAACCACTTCACTTGTCTGCATTTCTCTTTCCTTCTGCCAAATATAGGTATGGACTGGGCAACTTCTTACTCTAAAATTTTATGAACCTCAGCTCTAAAATGCTATATAAGAGATTTATAAATTTATTGTTGAAGAAATCTGTGGTACAGGTTAAATCCAATCATAAAGGATGGTCCTGTATAACAAAGCTATTTTTATGATCCAGCAGATGGCTGGCAGAAACAGTGCTTTGCCAATCTGGTTACAATGAACTCTGTATAGTGAGTAGTTCTGTATAACAATAGCTTTCTCTGGTCCTTGACCCCATAATTGTCACTCTCTAACATTGCTCTAATCAACTAAAGAACTTGATTATGTGTTGTTTTCATTGTAGACACAGAATGAGGAGCTGAGTTAAGCTAAGCTATAGAATTTCTAGCTGAGACGTTTATGTCCATTTTCATTATTTTACAGCTGGGGAAACAAGGAGAGGTTAAGTAACTTGTCAGAGGTCACACAGATAGTAAGTGGCAGAGCTTTGAATGAGTGTGTGGATTAAATGGTTTGTCATCTATGAGCTTAGAGATTTCACTAGAAGCTCACACTTAGACCATATATAAAAATGTTAAATGAAACCAAAAACAGCTATTACAGAAACTCTACTGTTTATGCTTCCCAATCTAGCAAGATATACATTGATCACTACCCTTTATCCCCGCATTCAAGTCCTTTTCATATGATGCATGGTGACACGACTTAAAGCATAACAACCTTTGCTGCAGTACTTTAATGAAAGTTTTTTTTAGTGTCTAAATAAATCATACCCATTGATCCCTTTAGACACATGTAGTTTCTTCTACAAAGGCTTCTACTAGTCATTTTTTTAAAAATTATGAAATGTGGCTTTTTTTAAAAAAAAGCTAGGTTAACAGAAATCTTAACACTAGGAATATCAAAGGTTAGCCTTCAGGCCCTTCCTTTTCTCGAGTTCTATATTTATCTCTATTTGCATACTCTCTCACAAGTATATTTCTTTCCAGGGCTTCAATCCTTGTGGAGAATCCCAGTCCCTAAATCACAACCAATGTCTCCAACTACTACGTGACATCACCACTTGAATGCATTCCTGTTACCTGGAAAACACAAACTTCAGATCGAACTCATCTTTTAAGTTAGTGGTTCTTAAATCTGGCTATCCGTTGAAATTACCTGGGTAGCTTCAAAAACTTAATGCCTGGAGATTCTGATGCAATTGTTCTGGAGCTAGGCATGGACATGAGAATTTTTTAAAGCTCCCCAGGTGATTCTAATGTGTGGCCAAGGTTGAGAACTACTGCTCTAGGTCAATCTGTAAGTGCCAGTTCTTTCATTTCTGTTAATGGTTGCACCATTCTCCTCTTCCCTTGGGCTTGAAATCAGGGGTATTCAATATTCAGTTCTGGGGATCAATGAGATAACAGAAACAAAATCAAATTTTGGAAAGTGTGAAATTTTAGGAAAATGCAAGGAATTACTTTATGTACAAGAATTAAGTAGATTGCTTTAGTAGTTGAGATGTGTTAACTCATTAAACTAATGTTAAAGGTTACACTGACAATTTTATCATCTTAACCTTTTTGTTGAGCAGAGGAGGAGTCAGAGAGAATCTACTTTTGGGATATGACATAAATCTTCAGAGATACACTATCCTTCTTCGGGCAGATCAACCCCATCATGGCATGTGGCACCCATAGGTGCCATGTGCTGTTCCCAGAAGCAATTCTGTCAGCCTTGCTAAAGGTGGGTAGGTGGTCCTCTGGCTCCCCTTTACTGGGGAGGAGTGCAGCCACAACAGCTGGCCAGCCAAAACACAAACAGCAGTTACACTGAGAACTACACATTTGCAACATGGCTCTAAGCTGGTTCCCAGAATAGTTCAAGATGGCTAGCTGTTGTGCCATTGTGCATGTGGTGCCCCTTTAATCAGAGATGGGGCTCAACCTGAGTCACACTGGATTTTTCTAACGATGGAACAAACGAGATTTCTAATGCTCAGTTTGTATGTACTCTGGTCATTTACATCCTACTTCCCTAGGATGAAAGTGCTGCTCAATACTTTGATTTCGGAAAAAGCCAATCCAATTTTATTTTTTCCCAAGAAGGGTATACCTACTTGGCTTATTTCTGAGGTTATTTTCCAATCTGGTAAAAGTTAGCTTGCCTTTTCTATCTTCAGTATTGCCACCCACACTGTTCATACCATCTTCTATACATTGTACTCTGCAGAACTTTGTTCCAGGAAATACCTTTTCCCTTGCAGGGAGATTGGATCCATAATTGTAAGCCACATAATTGAATTCAAGTTCCAGCTCCACCATTTACTAAGTGTTGTATGACATTGAGCAAACTGCTTCATTTCTCTGAGTGCATCCTCATTGTAAAATGGAGAAATCTTACAGTATTGTAAGGATTATAAAAGATAACATAAATAGCATATGTAAGATATTCTCTAAGCACTCAAAAATTACAAGTTCATTTCTTTGCAAAATTTCATAATTGTATGAATTTCATTCACCCCAAATCCAAGCAAACAGAAAGTTCAAATAACTAAGCCTTTTAATCTAATATGAATTGATGTTCAGAATGATGAGCCTAAGGCACAGCAAGATTCTGAAATGGCCTTGAAGGATTTGACTTCCTGCAGAGTTTTTCTTTTTAGTTTAGTTGTTCAATTATATTCAACTTAGAAATGCTGTTTGAATAAAAGATGTTTAGTACTATATTTGTACTACACAGAACAGACAGTATAAGATGAGGCCACCTTGGTGATCTGTCTTATTTAATATAATTTTCAATCAATTTGTCTTGGGTTTTCTAGCTATAGAATCATATCTGTAAATAATGATAGTTTATATAATTCTCCAATAGTTATGACTTCTATTTCAGTTTCTTGCCTCATTGCATTGGCTAGAACTTCAAGAATAACGTTAAACATCAGCAATTATAATGAGCATCTTGGTCTTATTACTGGTTTTGACAGGAATGCCTCTGATATATTTATCATTAAGAACTATGCTACTTATTAGGCTAAGAAATTCTTATCATATTAAATAATATCCTTTTACTCCTGGTTTACTAAGAATTATCAGTAAAGGTGATTAAATTTTTATCAAACCTGAGCTGATCATATAACTCATAATCTTTGAGCTGATGATGTAATGTGATATTAAGAATTCCTATTATTGAACCATCTTTGCTTTCCTAGGACAAACCCTACTTGGTTATAACATATACTTTAACTATTTTGCAGGGTTTGATTTGCTAGTAGTTTAGGATTTTTATGTGAGACATCTTTAGTTTCCTTTTTGATGCTGTTTTCGGAAGGGTTTGTTATCAGGTCATACCAATTTCATAAAATAAGCCGGGAAACATTCCTTCTCTTTCTATGCTTTGCAATGGTTACTAGAACATGGGAAATATTTGTTCTGTAATATCTTGATTTGGGCTTAACTCCTTTCTCTCTTAGGACATCATTGGGTGGTTTTAATTACTGGTAGAAAAAAATGTATAGTAGCCTTCATTTAAAAAATTTACTGCTATTTCTAGTTTGTAGCACTTTCTTGAGGGACAATTGATATATGACCTCAGTTTTTTAAACAGTTTTCCCAGCCACGCTAACTTTTTAAAAAGTGTATTTATCTCTTATCTGTTTCCTGTGTACTTTCATTTTAGGTACTAATGTCATTGTCTCCAGAGGAATCAGATGTAGAAGGGATGAAAATGAGGTGTGGAAGGAGGGAAGAGGATGGATGCCCTCAAGGAGCATGAGAAATGAAGTCTGGGATATCTGCTCTGGAAAGATTTGCTTTATGGTAGGGATGAGGCTTAAATTATTCTTTGAAGGATGACTAGTTGCCAGCCAAGGCAACTAATGAGGGAGTCGGAGAAGGAAATATAATTTCAGTATTTATCACCAACAATTAATATTTACAGCATTAGTGACATTTCTTCATTTTTTAATGTACAACTGTAATGGAAACAAATCTCTTATGGGAATGTAGTGTTTAAACTTACAAATTGCAGGTGCTGAGCTCGGATGGTAAGTACCTTATATTTCCTTGTGATGCTGTTTGTGGAAAGGTCTTTCCTTTTTTTCTTTAGGAAATTAGCTCTTTGGACCTTTTTTTTCTTAGGGTGCTCACTTTCTGCATAGACACAAACAAAAGTGAGGAGCACACTAGGACATGTGGGCTGCGACTGAAAGGCCTGGTTATAGGATGTCAGAGAGTGCAGAAAGTCATGAATTTTGGTTATTCCTAATAATTTGAGAAGTTAGTGCTCAGGAACTGCCCTACATCTGGAACAGGAATAGCCATCTTCCTGAGCAAGTTTGGATGGGCTTCAAACTGCATCTTTCTAATTGGTCCACTCTTTCCCCCTATCTTTTCCTTCTCTAGCAATGTTCCCATTTGCCTAATTTGCTGAGAGCATCTGGGTCAGTAACTTTCCTTGGGCACTTGAATTTATATCCTTTGAACTCCAGGCCTGTTAGAAAATGCTTCTTGAAATCTAAGCTGTGATTCAGTGGGGTCTGATATAGAGCCTAGATTTAGCATCTGGAAAATCCCAAGTTTTACCCTTTTATACCCAAATCTGTCACTCACTCTGTCTTTGACAAACAGTTGGATGGAAGTGCCTGTGCTCTGTGAGGGTTCTGTTCCTTCTGGCCTAGTGGTTGCCCCTTCTGGAATTGAGAAGTGAGGTTAACAACAACAACAAAAAAACCCCATTAGATTCGCCTTTTAATAGAAATTTATAAAAGAGTTGAACAAATTATTTAAGAAAACTATTTTTAAACAAAGCCCTCCCCCCCACCACATTACCCCAACAGTCTACTGCTGGCTCTTCCCATTCCAAGGAATGAGGTCATGCTTTATGGGAGACATCTGCTTCTGAGGATATTACTGCCCTGAGCACAGAACATGACTTCATTACATGGAACAGTGGACCAGAGAGATTTAACAGGAGACTTGCATACGTGACAGCAAGAATAAAAAGAGCCAGTTGAGATTCTCCTCAAGTCTCTAGCCTTCAGGATAGACCAAAGATCTGTTGATTTCATTCTCATATGATTTGTTTTTGCTTTAAAATCATGAACTATGTATGAAAACTTCCTGAAAACTGTAACTCATAGCAACACCACCTGTATTTGTAAATAGAGAAGTTGTCTTTTCTCAAGGGATTGGATGGATTATATTCTGGGAAGATACCAGGTGTTTGAAACTTTGGGGTTGCTACTGAATGCACACCCATGCAGAGTAAGCTCTGTTTCAAAGAAGCATTGTTTCAAACAGTGCTGCAGATGTATACGATGTCATCGTTCAGTTCTGAAAAGCAAATTCAGAACATTAGCAGGGATTCTGGCTTTCCAGGAAGATGATTTCCAGAACAGTTTTTATAGGATTTTTAACATATGTTGTTTATAACCTTAATTTTTAAAATGAGCAAGTCCAATAAATCTGTTACCTACTAACCAAGCTCTGGTCTAGTTGCATCTGTTCCCATTTTATTTGATACTGTAAAGAATTTTCAATAGACAGCTAAATATTTTGGTGTTATTCATAGTCTTATGCTCCTATTGACTAAGACTTTTCAAAGAAAACCCTTAAAATCACTAGCATTTTAAAAGGCAATAATTGCTGGTTTAATTTACCAGGCTTTGCTTCTAAAGACCCATGATATAGCTGGAATCACAGAAGTGGAAGAGAATGTAAAGAGATCATGTAGCCAGATCCCCTTTGACCTGGGAGGGGTAGGAGTTTGGAACATGAAAGGCTGTTTTGCAATCTCTTACTGTGACAGGCTTTAACCCTGAATCCCACCAAGTGTCAAGAAATTCTTCCTAGTATATAATGGAAATTGCTCTTGTTACCATTTAAGTTCATTGCCTGTCATTTAGTTTACTGCACAAATGGAGAAAAATTTGTTCGAGTCTTCAAAATAATCCACCGTGCTATAGAAAACAGCCATGAACTGTGCCCCATCTTTGGTCTCATATGCTCTAGCTCCTTTCTCCCCTCCTCCCAAGAACCAACTTTCTATCCTTTTAGTCATATAGATTGCTCTTTTCCAGAATTTCTTTAATTTATCAACCATTTTCTGACTGTCTGCTATGTGCAAGGTATAGTGCTAAGTGTTTAAGGCAGAGTGAGTCCCATATCTGGCTGTGTTTGAAGAACTATATGGAGATAATTTTTAAAATACAGATTTCTGGGTCTCATCTCAGATCTGCTAAGTAAAATATGGGGGTCAATCCAGAGAATCTGTATTTCAAAAGCAAGCCCTAGGTGATTCTTATGTAGTCAGCCTGGTACCAGTTCAAGGATTAGAGTTTTAAAACAAGGGTATTAGTGTTGGTGCACTACGGTTATCTAGTAGGGTGCTGGTGGTACAGGTAGATATGACAAAAACAGAAATGATTATAGAGAACAATAGATGAGTAAGAAAAGTGCCACCTCCCTTTGTATATCATTTCACAGAGTGAAATTACAATTATTTTAATTTAATTTACATTAGTTCTGTGCGTGGGTGGTAGTATGTCAATTTTACAAGGAATAAAACTGAAGCTCAAGGAAGAGAAGATCACTTGTTTAGGATCTCTCAGCTGAAGGCAGAGTCAAGGCTCAAACTCAGGTTATTTGATGCCAAATCTCTCATTTTTTGCCACCTATTACATCTTTCTTCATAAGTCTCAGAAAGCAAGGGACATTGAGTTCAAAAAAGGGAAAAATGATAGGTCAATAAGAAACCAACATCCAGTGGTGGTAATATGATAAAATCATACAAGGGCTGATATAACATTAGCATTACATTAGGCACTTTTAGTATATGAAATCCATTCCTATTCAAAATGTCTCTTGGTGCTGCACTAGGTGGCAAAAGATGAACCAGGCTCAAGGATTCCTCTACCTCCAGAGTGGCAAAGACCTATATAGAGCCTGTGTTACCTGGCAGAAGGCAACCCAGTTAGGTGATTTCTTCCTCTGCAGGCACCAGTAGTGATGGAGTGGAGATCCTTCCAGCATTGGATGGCCAGAGAATAGGCAAGGGAAAATACTCTCTGTCCCATAGGTCTGGTATTCCTGACCTTCTACCTTATGACACTGGGTGGCCCATGGAAGCACCTTCTGCCCCCACAGGTGGCACCGGCAGAGACTAAGCAGGAGCTCAAGTAGTGCTAGGGAATGAAACAGACCAGAGTAGCATTGTAAGGACTCAGAAAAGTAAATTGTCATTGGAATTCTGGCTTATAAAAGTAGGCCAGAACTTACAAACTACACCTAACCAGGCTTGCTGCTTGCTAAAGTAGAAGATTTAAATAGAATTAAGAATATCCTAATATAATATCCAAGGATACAGTAAAATAACTCATGATACCAAGAACCAGGAAAATCACAATGTGAATGAGAAAAGAAAATCAACTGATGCAATGCTGAGACAGATAAGATTGTTGTAACCACCTGACACAGGTTTTAAAGCAGCCACTATAAAGTTGCTTCAATAATTAATTACAAATTCCCTTGAAACAAATGAAAAAAATAGAAAACCTCATAAAAGAAGTTATAAAAAATGAAATGGAAATTCTAGAACTAAAAATCAAAATAATTAAAATAGAAAATTCCCTAAATAGACTCAATAGTAGAGATAACAGAAGATAGAAATAAGGAACTTGAGGACAGATGATTAGAGTTTATTCAATCTGAACAACAGATAAACAAACACTGATACGAGTGAAGAAGGAACCTTAGGGACCTGTGGAACAATAACAAGATAGTTAACATTAATATCATGGGAGGCCCAGACAGAGGAGAAAGAGTGGAACTAAAAACATATTCAAAGAATTAATGGCTGACAGCAAAAGACATAAACCTACTGATTCAATGAACTGAATGAACATCAAATAAGGTAAACCCAGGACACCCACACCAATAAACATCATAATTAAACCCTAAAAACTAAAGACATAGAAATTATCTTAATAGCAACTACAGAGAAATGGTGTACTACCAATAAAGAAATCAATTTGAAGGTCAGAGGATTTCTTCTCTTATAGCATGGAAGTTACAAGGAAGTGGCATAATATTATTCATATACTAAAAGAAAAAACTGTCAACCACAGGTTCTCTATCTAGCAAACCTATCATTCAGGAAGAAATTAAAGAGATTCTCAAGGTAAACTAGAGGAATCTCTTGCTAGCAGATATGTCCTTTAAAATAGCTAAAGGAAGCTTTCTACACAAAAAGGAAAGGATAACAAAAGGCTCAGTGTTCAGAAAGAAAAGAACAATGGAATGGGTAAAAATAAATAATATAATAAACTATCCTAATTCTCATGAGTTTCCCAAATTATATTTGATGGTTGAAGTAAAAATTATAACATCATTTGTTATAGTGCTCAATGTATGTAGAGAAAATACTTGACACAATTATATTTAAAAAGTAGGAAGTAAATGTTCCTAAATATAGCAAGATTTCAATACTTCAAAATGGTAAATTGTTGATATGCATAGACTGTGATAAGTTACATATACACACAAACACAAATATCTAGAGCAACCACTAAGAAAATAATTATAATTTTCTAAGTAATAGACTAAAAACTGTAATAATAAAACAAGATAGGATCCTTAAAAATGTGCAAGAAACCCAAAGGAAGGCAAGCAAAAAAAAAAAAAAGAAAGAAACAAAAATAAATAAATGGCATACCTAAGCCCTAACATATTAATAATTACCTTAAACGTAAATAGTCTAAATACATCAATTAAAATACAGAGATTGGCAGAGTATATTTAAAAAATATGATCCAATTATATGCTGTTAACAAAAACTCACTGCAAACACAATAATATAGGTTAGAAATGGAAAGATGGAAAAAGATATATCACACTAACATTAGTCAAAAAATGAAGATCATTATCATTATTATGAGATAAAGAAGATGTTAGAGAAAAGAAAATTACCAGAGACAGATAGGGTCATCACAAAATGTTAAAAGGATAGATATACTGAGAAGACATAGCAATCTTAAATGTGTATTCACTAAACAACAGTGCTTCAAAATACATGAAACCAAAACCAAATCGAAAACATAGATAGACAAATCCAAAATTATAGTTAGGGACTTTAACGCCCCACTCACAGCAATTGATAGAGCTCCTAGACAGAAAATTAGACAAGATATAGAACTGAACACTATAATCATTCAAAAGGGCCTAATTTACATTTTTATAACACTCTCTCAACAACAGAAGAATACATTTTTTTTTTCAAACACCCATGAAACATTCACCAAGACAGATTATATCTTGGGTCAAAAAACAAACTTCAACAAATTTAGAAGCATTGAAAGAATGCTCACAGAGTAAAAAGGAATCAGAGTAGGAATCAGTGACACACAGAAAATAGGAAAACCTACAAACACTTGAAAACGTAAAAAACACACTTTACACAACCCATGAATCAAAGAGAAGTCTCAAAGGAAAAACACAGAACTTAATGAAAATAAAAACACAACATATCAAAATTTATGGATGCAACTAAAGCAGTGCTGAGAGGGAAATTTATATTTAGAAATGCTTACATTTAGAAAAGGGGAAAGACCTCAAAGAAATTTAAATTCCTACCTCAGGAAATTAAAAAAGAAGAGCATAATATACCCAAAATAATCAGAAGGAAAAAAATTAATAAAGACAAGAGAAGAAATAAATGAAATTGAAAACAGGAAGACAAAGAGAAAACCAATGAAATAAAAATCTGGTTCTTTGGAAAAAATTAATAACATTGATAAACCTCTAACAAGACTGACAAAAGTAAAAAGTAGAAAAGGCACAAATCACCAATATAAGGAATAAAACAGGGGATCACTATAGATCCTGTAGCCATTAAATGGATGTTTCCTGAAGTAAGCATACTCTTCCTTATTCCTTTTACTAAGTACAAAAAAAAAAATCCTGGACATTATATAATAAAACAAATAGAAGAAGACTCAGAAAGGTGGAGAGAAGAAGGAAATTTGGAACCCAAGGATGACAGAATGATAAGTTTTCCAGGTTTTCTTTGTGCTTCATATACCCCAAACTTGGAACTGAAGAAGCAGCAGCCCAGAAATACCAACAGGAGCAGACCAAAAAAAAAAAAAAAAAAAAAAAAAATGCCCTAACAAAATCCTCTTTGAGCTAAAGAGCCAGAAAAGGAGTAATCTGGCATGAGAGAAAATTTTTAGACAATAACCTCTCTACTCCAGGCAACACTACAGCAAAACACCTGTGGCCCCATCCCACCCATGCCAGCAAAGGCCAAATGCGAACCCTAAAATTCCACCCTCATGAAGTGATAACAAGGTGTCCCAATTCCCTGCTGATATGGTGTCAGAGAAAGCCAAATAAGGAGCTGGGACTTTCATCCCCACCAGCAAGTAACTAGACTCCCTCACCTGCAATGTCAGAAGAGACTGACCATGCAGTGAGTTGGAACTCTCACCCTTATGCAGCAGTAATAAGGAGGCCCTTTTCCCTCAGATGTCAAAGAAGACCAAGTGTGGAACCTGTACTTCTATCTCTACCTGGCAATAAGAGGTGGCAAATCCCTCTTTCCCCTGGCAGAGCAGTGTCATGAAAAGCCAGTTAAAGCAGAAGGTTTAAATAAGATCCAGAGCCTTAAAATAAAATGTAAAATGTTGAGGTTGTGATAAAAAACCACTTGTCATACCAAGAACCAAGAATATCTCAAACTGAATGAAAAAAGATAAAAACCAGCAGTGAGATAACAGAGATAATAGGATTTTATGACAACGTTGCCATCATAAGAATGCTTCAATGAGTAATCATGAACACTCTTGAAATAAATTTAAAAAAAAATTAAAGCCTCACAAAGAAATAGAAAATCTCAGCAAAAAAAAGGAAGATGTAAAGAGGAACCAAATAGAAATATTAGAATTGAAAAAGAAAAACTGAAATAAAAAGCTTAGTTCGTGGGCTCAAATAGCAGTCACATCAAATTAAACTTCTGAAAACTAAAGACAGAGAGAAAACCTTTGCAGCTGGAGAAAGTTGAAATTTTACCTTTTGGGGAAAAACAATTCAAATGGCAGTGAATTTTTTATAAGAAACCAGGAAGGTCAGAAGAAAGTGGCACATTTTTCAAATGCTGAAAGAAAAGAACTGTCAAACACTGAATCTTATACCCAGTGAAAATACTGTTCAGGAATTAAAGGGAAATCAAGACATCTCAGATATTGGCAAACTAACAAAATTTGTCACCAGCAGACCTCACCTAAAATAATGGCTAAAGGAAGTTCTGGAAGAGAAAGGAAATTATAAAAGAAGGAATCTTGGAATATCAGGAAGAAAGCAAGCAAAAAAAGAGCAAAAATAAGGTTAATACACTAGACTTTCTTCTCTTGACTTTCTGAGCTGCATTTGACAATTAAATCAAGTTATAACATTGTCTTAGGTGTTTCACAATATATGTGGAGTAATATTTAAGACAATTATATTATAAATGGAGGAGGGGGAGAGTAAAGGGACTTAAAGAGAGGTAAGTTTTCTAAATTTTACTGGAACTGGTTAAATGTCAATACGTAGACTGATAAATTATGTAAACACAATGTAATACCAAAAGCAAACACTAAACAACACAAAGAGAAACATTCAAAAGTGCTACTAAAATGGAGTTCCTTTTTAAAAAGATTTTATTTATTATTTATTTTAGAGAGAGAGAGTGGGTACATGTGTGAGCAGGGGGAGGAACAGAGGGGGAGGGGAGGGAAGGGCAAAGAATCCCAAACAGACTCCACGCTGAGTGTGGAGCCTGATGCAGGGGCTCAATCCCATGGCCCTGAGATCATGACATGACCAGAACCAAGAGTTGCATGCCCAACTGACTAAGCCACCCAGGTGCCCCTAAATTCTTTTTTTTTAATGGAATTATTTTTTTAAAGATTTTATTTATTTATTTGACAGAGAGAGACACAGCGAGAGAGGGAACACAAGCAGGGGAGTGGGAGAAGGAGAAGCAGGCTTCCCGTGGAGCAGGGAGCCCAATGCGGGGCTCGATCCCAGGACCCTGGGATCATGACCTGAGCCAAAGGCAGACGCTTAACGACTGAGTCACCCAGGCGCCCCTTTTAATGGAATCCTTAAAAACTGTTCAAGTACCTCACAGGAAAGCAGGAAAAGAAAAAAAAAAAGAATAAAGGAAAGAAAAATTTGGCAGATTAAAACCCTAACATATCAATAATTAGCTTAAATGTAAATGGTCTAAACAGTATTTCTTCTTTCTGATCAGTATGCAAAGCACTTCCAGGACTGTGCTGATTAAGAATGGTGAGAACAGGGGCACCTGGGTGGCTCAGTCAGTTAAGCATCTGCCTTCAGTTCAGGTCATGATCTCAGGGTCCTGGGATTGAGCCCCACATTGGGCTCCTTGCTCAGTGGGGAGCCTGCCTCTCTCTCTCCCTCTGCTGCCCCCCTACTTGTGCTGTCTGTCTCTCTCTGTCAAATAAATAAGATCTTAAAAAAAAAAAAAGAATGGTGAGAACATATATTCTTGCCTTGTTTCAATCTTAGGAACAAAGTATTCAGCTTTTTACCATAAAGCATTATGTTAGATGTCATTTGTTGTAGTCGCTTTTGATCAATTTGAGGAAATTCTATATTCCTAGTTTGCTGAGGGTTTGAATCATGAATAGGTGTTGGATTTTGTCAAGTACTTTTTCAGCATTAATTGATATGATCATATAATTTTTCTTCTTTAGCCTATTGATACGTGGGGCTAAACTTATTAATTTCTTACATAAAGCCTGGAATAAATCCCACTTAGTCATGATATATAATTGTTTTATATATTGTTGCATTTGATTTGCTAATATTTTGTTGAGGATTTTTGCATTTAATTTGATGAGAAATATTGGCCCTTAGATTTCCTTTTTAGTGCCGTTTTGTCTCATTTTGTTATCAGGGTGATACTGGTCTCACAAAGGGAGTTGGGAAATGTTCCCTTTCCTTCTACTTTCTGGAGCAGATGGTGTAAAATTGGTGCTAGTTCTTAAAATATTTGGTAGAGTTATTCCATTAAATAATCTGGGCTTGGAGATTCCTTTTAAAGGGATTTTAATTACATTCAGCTCCATGTATGTTGTAAGTTGATTTGAGACTTCCTCTTAGACCCATGGATTATTTTGAGGAACGTTATTTAATTTCTAAGTGTTCAGAGAGTTTCCTGTTGTTCTTCTCTTATCAATCCATTATGTTCAGAGAACTTACTCTTTAATTACAATTCTCAAATTTGATGAGGTTTGTTCTACAGCCCAGGATATATGTTTTACCTTGATAAATGAATGTTCCATGGTGCTTAAAAAAGTGTGTAGTTTGGTGTTGTTGGGAGTAGTGTTTTATGTTTGTCAATTAGATTTTGTGGGTTCATTGTGTTGTTCAGTTCTTCTCTATCTTTGTTGGTTTTATGTCTAGTAGTTCTATGAATTGTTATGTTGTTGATATCCCAATTATATTTGTGGATTTGTCTATTTTTGTTTTATGTATTTTGAGGCTCTGTTGTTTGGTGTGTGCACATTTATGATTGTTACATTATCCCAATGGATTGATCCTTTTATCATATTAATGTCCCTCTTGTCTCTATGAATTTTCTTTGCTTGGAATTACACTTTATCATATTACACTTTATTCATATAACCACTCCTGCTTTTTTCATTAATTTTTGCATGATACACCCTTTTTTCCCATTTTTACTTTCAATCTACCTATTTGGTTACATTCAAAATTATTTTATTGTAGACATTTAGTTGGGTAATATTTTATAATCCATTCTGCTAATCTCTGTCTTTTAATTGGTATGTTTAGATCATTTACATTTAATGTGATTATTGATCTGTTAGCACTTACATCTGCCATTTTATATTTTGTTTTCTGTTTGTTTCCTGTTTCTAATTCCTGTTTTCTCTTTACTGCCTTCTTGTGGGTCATTTGAGCATCTTTTTTTTTTTTTTAACATCTTTTAAGGATTGCATTTTTATTTATAATGTTTTTGAGTATTCCACTCAATACAGTTTTTGTGATTTAGTACTTCAGTGAAGCACAGAAACCTTACTCCTATTTAGGTCCATTTACACTCTGCATTTTAATTTTTTTTAAACATTTTTAAATTTAAATTCAATTAATTAACATATAATGTATTATTGGTTTCAGGGTACAGGTCTGTGATTCATCAGTCTTATATAATACCCAGTGCTCATTACATCACATGCCCTCTTTAATGTCCATTACCCAGTTACCCCATCCCTCCACCTCCCTCCCCTCCAGCAACCCTCAGTTTGTTTCCTATGCTTAAGAGTCTCTTATGGTTTGTCTTCCTCTCTGGTTTTGTCTTGTTTTATTCTTTGTGCATTTTCATTTTTGATAATAGCTCTAAGAAGATGCAATTGACACATACAATTCATCCTTTTAACATGTACAATTTAATGTTTTTCAGAGATGTGCAAACCTCACAACAATTAATTTTAGAACATTTTTATCATCCCCAAAAGAAATCCTATAACCCTTAGCAGTCACCCTAATTTCTGTCCAACTTCCCCTACCCCCAAGGAACCACTAATTTACTCTATGTCTGTATGGATTTGCCTCTTCTGGGCATTTCATATAAATGGAATCATAGAATATATTACTGGCTTCTTTCACTTAGCGTAATGTTTTCAAGATTCATCCATGTCATACCATACATCAGTATTGTTGTCAAATAATGTTCCATTGTATGAATATACAACAATTTATTTATCCATCTCTCAGTTGATGGATATTTGGGCTGTTTCTAGTTTCTGGCTATTATAAATAATGCTGCTATGAACACTGATGTATAAGTATTTGAATATCTGTTTCAATTATTTGGTTATACTTGGGAATGGGTGTTGGATCATATGGTAACTGTATGTTTAGCATTTTGAGAAACTGCCGCATTGTTCTTTCCAAAAGGGTTGCATCATTTTACATTCCCACCAGCAGTTTATGATAGTTCCAATTTCTCCATGTCCTTGCCAACTCTTGTTATAATGTCTTTTTGATTATAGCCACCCTAGTGGGTATGAAGTTGTATCTCACCATGTTTCTGAGTTACATTTCCCTAATGTCTAACGATGTTGAGTAACCTCCCTACTTTTTCAATATAAATATATCTTAATTGTCTTAAGTATTTCCTCTACATACATTTGGCTACATCATATGGTATTATAATTTTTGCTTCAACCATCAGAAATGCTTTAAGAAACTCAGAAGAACTAGCATAGTCTATTCTGTTTACTCCTATTTTCACCAATAAGGTGTACTTCTTTCTTTTCTGAAGTTCTGAGCCTTATTCTCTTAATGTTTCTGTTGATAGAACTTCTTTTAGCCAATCTTTAAGTGTAGGTTTGTTAGCAACAAATATTCTTCTTCATCTGAAAATTCCTTTATATTCTCTTAATTCCTGAGGGGATTTTTCTTGATACAGATCTGTAGTTGACAGTTTTCCTTCAGCATTTGAAAAATATTGTACCATTTCCTCCTTGCCTCTACGCTTTTAAATAAAAAAATCTGTTAACAGGGATGCCAGAGTGGCTCAGTCAGTTAAGCGTCTGCCTTTGGCTCGGGTCATGATCCCAGGGTCCTGGGATCGAGTCTCGCATTGGGCTCCTTGCTCAGTGGGGAGCCTGCTTCTTCCTCTGCCTTTGCCTGCCCCTCCCCGTTTGTGCTTGCTTGCTCTCTGTCTCTCTCTCTGACAAATAAAAAAAAAATCTGTTGACAGTCTAACTCGTGTTCCCTTATAAGTAATGCATCATTTTTTTTTTTCCTGGCTGCTCTCAAAATTTTAAAAATATTGTTAGTTTTCAGAAGTTTAATTATGATGTGTCTTAGCATGGATTTATTTGGGTTTATTATATTTGGATTTCATTTATCTTCTTGATTATGTATTTTGCCAATTTTAGGTTTTTAGCCATTATTTTTAAAAATTTCTTTAAAAATTTAATTGTGATAAAATACACATAACAAAATTTACCATCTTAATCATTTTAAGTGTATAGTTCAGTAGTGTTAATTACCTCCACACTGTTGTACACTCAATCTCCAAAACTCTTTTAATATTGCAAAACTAAAACTCTACCCATGAAATAACTCTTCATTCCCCTCTACCCCCAGCTCCTATCAGTAATCATCCAATTTTCTCTGATTTTGACTACTCTGGGTACCTCATGGCAGTATTTGTCTTTTTGTGACTGGCTATTTTCATGTAGTATAATGTCCTTATGATTCATCCATGTTTTAGCATGTCAGAGTTTCTATCCTTTTTAAGTCACCCCTTTCCTCAAGTCTTCTTTCAGTACTTCTTTTTCTCTCCTCTCCTTTTGGACACTGATGATATGAATGCTGGATCTTTTGTTATTATCCCACAGATTCCCTGAGGCTTTGTTCATTTTTTTCCCAGTCTAGTTTCTCTTTGTTGTTCAGACTGAGTAAATTCTACTGCTCTGACCTCAAGTCCACTGATTCTATCATCTGTTATCTCCAGTCTACTATTGAACCCATTCACTGAGTTCGTTTATTTTTTTAGTTCTATATTTTTGATTTGCTTCTTTTAAAAAAATAATTTCAATTTATTTGCTGAGATTTTGTATGTTTTTTCCCTCAAAAAATTTGTAATTACTTATTGGATCATTTTTATTATGGATGCTTTATAATCCTTGTCAGATAAAATCTGTTTCATCTGAGGGTTGGTGCCTGTTCTCATTCATGACTTATTTTTTTTAAACTGGGAGGTTTTTGGATACTGTATTATTAGACAAATTTATATTTAATTTTCTTTTTAGGGAGGTGGTGTTGAGGTATAATGTGAGGGTTGAGTATGTGTGCATGTTCCTACTGCATCTCACTGACATGACCTTGGCAAAAGTGGGGCACTGACTCATACTTCCTTGTTGCAAATGGGTGGAGTGAAAGTTCAGCTACCTCTTTGGCTCTGCTGGCACTATCCCATTGAAATTGGGGCACTGATCCACAGGGTTTCTGGGTTTTGTTATCTTTTTTTCTGGCTTTTGTTATCTTTGAATGGAAGTATAAGCTCAGCTCCCTGGTGGGACCTGCTGACACCAGGGGAAGGGAAAGAAAAGTCCCAACTAGTTCTACCTTTACCACCTCGTTAATGTAAGACTCATTGATGCTGACTGGGGATAAAGGCTCAGCTCTCCATTGGACCCCACTGAAATGGGGGTGCAGTGGGGGATAGGAGTGCTGACTAATCCAGCTTCACACTGCTTCTTTCAGTCTCATTGCTGCCGGATGGATGTACAGGTGCAGCTTCCCACTGGGTGTCCCTGACAACAGGGATGGGGGAAAAGCAGTGTTTACTAGCCTTGATATGCATCCCTTTATTCAGTCTCTTTGACGCAAAGGGGGTGGAAGCTCAGCCTCCCCATTGGGCCCCACTAACATGGAGATGGTGATGGAGTTCAGTGGTGACTAGCCATGCTTTGCATCTAGTTGTTAAATCTTTTTGCTTCCGGGTGTGAATGAGGCAACTTAGCTTGCCACTGGACTGGGATGACAATACTCTGGAATGAGAATAGGAGCACCATCTTCTTCTGCCAAATAGGGGATTAGAAGTACTGTCTGCCCAATTCTGCCAACACCACCCCAACAGTGAGATAGGAGCATACTGCCTACCTTTTTTTTAAGATTTTATTTATTTGACAGAGAGAGACACAGCAAGAGAGGGAACACAAGCAGGGGGAGTAGGGGAGGGAGAAACAGGCTTCCTGCTGAGCAGGGAGCCCGATGTGGGACTCGATCCCAGGACCCTGAAATCATGACCTGAGCTGAAGGCAGACACCCAATGACTGAGCCATCCAGGCACCCTACTGCCTGCTTTTTTGTGGGAAGGAGTGGAATGAAATATTACTTCCTATTAGGCTCCATTGAAACAGGGGGCAGTGGGGAGGGTGGGATTTTTCTGTTGGTGTTTGGCTACAATAGAGCAGGTATTGCCAAAAAGGTTTTCTGTTGTTAGGCAACCCTTTCCTCCTCTCCTTTAGATATGGGGATCAGGCTTTTCTTAGAGATGTTTTTGTCTGTGTCTGTTGGCAGTTGTGGACTGGAGGCTTCTGTAGTGACCTGTCTGGGATATATGGGAGGCAAAAAGGAAACCCAGGGAGTGTACCACTGTATTGTTCCTCAAGTTCTGAGTCAGTCTGCCTGATGTTTCGACTTTTTAGTCTTGTTTGTATGTCTTATGCCCAGGGGATGTTAGTGTAAGAGGGAAGACTTAGAAGGAATGAGGTTTCTTCATCTTGGCAGAGACATAAGTCCTTCTATTTTCTTTTTAAGAAAAAAATCAGCAGAGCATAAAACATTCTCAAAAATGTATTTTTTTTTTACATCTAAGGGGATTTCTGACAGTAATAATGATTTAAGGAATAAATCATAGTGAAAGAGTATCTAGGAAAACTTAAAGAGATGGAAATTTACTAGGTTTATGAAAAGCAGTGCAAAATACCTTTCCTAATTTCAAGGGAAATTTGTGGAATGTTAAATTGATCACTCTTGGTATGTCCCAAGTTCACTTTCTATATAGTGCTCCTTTGTGGGTTTATAAAGCTTTTTGTTTCTTGGGGGAAAGATGTAAGTGGCAGGGAAATTTTGGCTCCTTGTACATAAAACGAGATTTGACATTCACAGTTACTGTTGAGTAAAAGTAAGACTGGTGGAAGTAGATTCTCCTGGGGGGTTGTCATAGCAGCTGCTGTAAGTCTCAAAAGCAACAGCAGAACATTTTCCCATACACACGTTCTCAACTCAAAGTAATAGTGACTTTTACTTGTTGGGATTCTTGGTGTAAACTATATAATTCAAATTCATTGTTTCAGGAAAGGACGATATCTTTACTTTACAACCCCTGTCTTAGATGCCATTTTCTGGTCCTTAAACTCTCTCTTCCCCCTCAAACCAGTATGCTTCAGATTTTGCTGCATTACTAGTACCAGACTGATTATAGCACTGAATATTACAAGGAAAAAACAAGTGTCTGACCATGCTAAGTCACTTTGGAGTCAAAAAGACCTTGGATTAATTATTGAAACTAGTTGTGTGGATTTGGGCAAATTACTTAATCTTTCCAAGCCAGGGTTTGCTCATCTGTAAAATGAGAACAATAATATTGACTCTACAGGATTGTTATGAGAATTCAATGACATAAAGCACATAAAGTAAGGGTCCAAATTTGGTGCTCAACAACTCTGAAAAAGCTTCTATAGGACATGACTAACCTCTGACAATTATGTCTATATTCATCCAATATTTCTCCTATTTGACCATGTAATGACGGTTTCCTGCTTCTCCCATGCCTTAAATTCAATCTCTGTACTTATGCATGTTACAGCTTACGGGACAAAGAGCCCATCATGCATCTGGAACAGGAAAAGATTGAAATACTCATTTTATCCTGATATTTATAATTAGCTGCTACCCCCAGTCTTCAGAATAGAAGCCCAAGATGTTCAAAGAAAGGAAAAAACAACATTTAAAAAATTTTGCAATGCAACTGAAATATTTCTTCCTCAATTCTCTTATATTTTATAGCACAGGTTTGTTTCTGTAGTAAAAGATTGCTTTTATGGTGTAGAGATGGGGAAATTGAACCTAAATTTTGCGTTGTAATGGTGTATTAATGATACTGTATACCGCTAGTAATAATGTCTAAGGCCTTATCCCATCATCTCTTTAATGGTAAAGAGAGATGAACATCACCAAGACAGTAGTTTGGAGATGGGTGTATGTCTTGTGGCTTTACTAAGATTCTGAACTTTCATTCAAAAAATTCACTTTTATGATGTATGGAACTGTTAAATCACTATATTGTACACCTGAAACTAATATTACACTGTACATTAACTGGAATTTAAATAAAAATTAAAAAAATTCACTTTTAGCTTTTTCCACCCAGAGACACTAAAGCAAGTTCATGCCCTGCAACCCCATTGGAATGCTTATGGCTAGAAAAAGTTCCCAGTCAAAAATCTCTAAAAAAAAAAAAAAGCCCAGGGTAGCCAATACTCAGGCAAGAACAGGTCAACATGAACATTTTAAGGTTGAGATTAGGTCTGGAAGCATCAAAAGGCAAAATGAACACCTGCTAAGAGGGGCAAACTAAGACAGGAAGACATTATTTTTTTCTTATCTTTTCTCACCACCTGCACCCTCTGCTCAAATTACTTAACATTTCTGAGGTTGATATTCTGTTAGTATGTAAAGTGAGAATAACCTCCATTTAATGTGCAGGAATAATGTGAGGATTAGAATGCTTAGCACAATGTCTAGATCACAGTATGAATACAATAGATGAAAGTAATTTTGAGAACTGAGCCTGAGGTCTATATCACAGCACTTGGTTTATTTAGTCCATAATAAATGAATTAGATATGTTAAATAATTTTATGAAACAATTTTAAGATGGCCTAAAATGAATATAATTTTATAGCTGAAAGAAACCCTAGAGGTCATCTAAGGTTTTTGATTTAAATGTATAAGAATTTTGTTCTGGCAGAAATTTGATCTCATGTAGTAATCAGCTCAGACAAATTCTTTTGCTGCCATATTCTATAAGTTATTCAGAAAAAAACATGCGTTATTGGAGCCTAACAGTTAACATCATAGTTAAATGTTACAGCATACTTACTATAGTAGGTCGTTGTAGGCAAAATTCAATCAATTTAATAAAGAGACCAAGTATATTCGTTAGATGTTCAAACACAGATATATCAATATGATTATAATCACACTCCATTTCCGCCAACTGAAAGACAGGAAGGAACGGTTCTTACAAAAAGGTGAGGGAGAGGAAGTATTGACTTCCTGTTTCCCAGTTTAGGCCACTCAGTTCTGTAGGGTAACTAATGTGGCAAAGATAGACCACCATTGTCAAAGAAACTATGGAGACCTGATATCATAGTAAAATCAGAGCCATTTGAGCTGTGACTGAACATCAAATCAGGCAGGGAGTAAAAAACATACCCTGGATTTTTCTTTTTTAAGTTATAATAGAAGCAATAAAAATAATGATGAACACAAGTGATAAAAGAAAAAACAGATACAGTGGATTTCATCAAAATTAAAAACTTATGTGCTGTAAATGATAACAATGAGAAAGTAAAAAGACTACCTACCGAATGGGAGGGAATATTTACAAATCATATATCTTACAAGAATTAAAACCAGAATATATATAGAACTCAAAAATAAAAAGATGGGGCACCTGGATGGTGCAGTCAGTTAAACATTGACTCTTGGTTTTAGCTCAGGTCATGATCTCAGGGTCATGAGATCAAGCCCTGCATTGGGCTCCACACTCAGCGTGGACTCTGCTTGAGGTTTGCTCTCCCTCTTCCTTTGTCTCTCCCACTCATGCTCTCTCTCTCTCTCTCTCTCAAATAAATACATCATTAAAGAAAGAACTCAATAATAAAAAGAAAAATAATTCACTTGAAAAATGGGCAAAAGATCTGGATAGACATTTCTCTGAAGATTATATGCAAAGAGACAATAAGCACATAAAAAGATGCTCAACATTATTAATCATCAGGGAAATCTAAAGCAAAACCACAGTAACAGACCACTTCACACCCACTAGATGGCTATAATAAAAAAGACAGATAATAACAAGTGTTGGTAAGGATATGGGTAAATTGTAACCCCCATACACTACTAGTGGGATTGTAAAATGGTGTAGCTGCTTTGGAAAGCTGTCTGGAAGTTCCTTAAAAGATAGAACATAGAGTTACTATTTGATCCTGAAATTCTACTCCTGGATATATACCTAAGAGAGATAAAAACATATTTTCATTAAAATGTATACATGGAAGTTCACAGTATTATTCATAACAGCCCAAAGTGGGAACAACTCAAATGTCCATCAACTAATGACTTGATAAAATATGGTATATCCCTATATTATTCATCCCTAAAAGAATGAAGTACTGATACATACTTACATACATACCTTACAACATAATGCTAATTAAAATAAGCCAGACACAAGGAGGAGCAAGATGGCAGAGGAGTAGGAGACCTGCATTTCATCTGGTCCCAGGAATTCAGCTGGATAGGGATCAAACCATTCTGAACACCTACGAACTCAACAGGAGATCGAAGAAAAGAATAGCAACAACTCTCTGAACAGAAAAGCAACCATTTTCTGGACGTTGGACCACTGCTCCTCCAGCAGTGACCCAACAAGTGGCAGATCCGGGGAGATGCCCCTTCTTCCCCCGGGAGGAGCAGCACGGGAGTGCACCGTAGGGATCTGCTGGGTTTGGAGATTCCACATGGGGTTGGGTGCCAGAGATAGAAATGCTCGATCACTGGCCGGTTGAGCACGGAGTGCGGCTGGGGACCAGGGAGAAGGGAGTGACTGACTGCTTTTCTCTGGGGGCTTACTGAGGAGTGGGGCCCCCGAGTTCTCGGCTCCTCTGGGGCGGAAATTGGGAGGCCACCATTTCACTCTCATCCTCCAAAGCTGTAGGGAAAGCTTGCAGGGAACAAAAGCTCCTGAGAGCAGCCCCAGCTGATTTCTTAGCCCAGACCCGGCAAAGACATTTGGGAACCACGGCAACAGGCCCCTCCCCCAGAAGATCTGCAAGAACAGCCAGCCAAGACCAAGTTTACCGATCAATGAGAATGGCAGAACTCCAGCACTAGGGGATTACTGCACATAGAATTCATGGCTTTTTCCCTATGATTCTTTAGTCTTTCAAAGTTAATTTTTTTAACTGTCTTTTTAAAAAAAATTTTTCTTTTTCCCTTTTTCAACCATCTTATCAATTCCTTTTTAAAAAATCTTTTTTAGTTTTCATTTTTAGAGTCATATTCTATCCCTTCATAGTAGTTACCCTTATTTTTTGGTATATATATATATATATATATATATATATATATATATAATTTTAATTTTGGGATACAGTTTCTTCTAACAGATCAAAATATACCCTAAATCTCTAGTGTATGGCTTTCTTCTAGTCTCCTGCCTGATTACATTCTCTCCCCCCCCGCTTTTTTTTAAATCCTCTTCTTTCTTTTTTCAACCAACTTCTTATCAATTCCTTTTATAAAATCTTTTCTAATTTTCATCTTTACAGTCATATTCCATATCATCATCATATTAACCCTTATTTTTGTACATATATAAAGTTTTTCTTTCTTTAAAATTTTGGGAGGCACTTTCTTCTAACAGACCAAAATACGCCCCAAATCTAGTGTGTGGCACTGATCTATGCACCAGCCTGATCATATTCTGTTTTGTTTTGGTTTGTTTTTATCTTTTTCTTTTTTTTTCTTTTTTCTTTCTTTCCCTTTCTTTTCCCCCAGTTTCAGGTCTCTTCTGATTTGTTTAGTGTATATTTTCTGGGGACATGGCTACCTTGTTAGCATTTTGTTCTCTCATTAATCTATTCTCCTCTGGACAAAATGACAAGATGGAAAAAAATCACCTCAACAAAAAGAACAAGAGGCTGTACCGACTGCCAGGGACCTAATCAATATGGACATTAGGAAGATGTCAGAACTAGAGTTCAGAATGATCATTTTAAAGATACTAGCTGGGCTTGAAAAAAGCGTGGACGTTATTAGAGAAACCCTTTCTGGAGAAATAAAAGAACTAAAGTCTAACCAAGTCAAAATCAAAAAGGCTATTAATGAAGTGCAATAAAAAATGGAGGCTCTAACTGCTAGGATAAATGAGGCAGAAGAGAGAATTAGTGATCTAGAAGAGCAAATGATGGAAAATAAAGAAGCAGAGAAAAAGAGAGAGAAACAACTACTGGATGATGCGGGAAGATTTGAGAGATAAGCAATACCATATGATGAAACAATATTAGAATAATTGGGATCCCAGAAGAAGAAGAAAGAGAGAGAGGGACAGAAGGTATATTAGAGCAAATTATAGCACAGAACTTCCCTAATTTGGGGAAGGAAACAGGCATCAAAATCCACAAGGCACAGAGAACACCCATCAAAATCAATAAAAATAGGTCAACACCCGACATCTAATAGTAAAACTTACGAGTGTCAGAGACAAAGAGAAAATCCTGAAAGCAGCTCGGCACAAGAGATCTGTAACTTACAATGGTAAAACATTAGATTGGCAACAGGCCTATCCACAGAGACCTGGCAGGCCAGAAAGGGCTGGCATGATATATTCAGAGCACTAAAAGAGAAAAATATGCAGCCAAGAATACTATATCCAGCTAGGCTGTCATTGAAAACAGAAGGAGAGATAAAAAGCTTCCAGGACAAACAAAAACTAAAGGAATTTGCAAACACAAAACCAGCCCTACAAGAAATATTGAAAGGGGTCATCAAAGCAAAGAGAGAGCCTAAAAGCAACATAAACCAGAAAGGAACACAGACAATATACGGTAACAGTCACCTTACAGGCAATACAATGGCACTAAATTCCTAGCTTTCAATAGTTACCCTGAATGTAAATGGGCTAAATGCCCCAATCAAAAGACACAGGGTATCAGATTGGAAAAAAAAAACAAGACCCATCGATATGCTGTCTGCAAGAGACTCATTGTAGACCCAAAGACACCCCCAGATTGAAAGTGAGGGGATGGAAAACAATTTACCATGCTAATGGACACCAAAAGAAAGCTGGGGTGGCAATCCTTGTATCAGACAAATTAGATTTTAAACCAAAGACTGTAATAAGAGATGAGGAAGGACACTATATCCTACTTAAAGGGTCTATCCAACAAGAAGATCTAACAATTGTAAATATCTCTTCCCCTAACATGGGAACAGCCAATTATATAAGCCAATTAATAACAAAAGCAAAGAAACACATCGACAACAATACAATAATAGTGGGGGACTTTAACACCCCCCTCACTGAAATGGACAGATCATCTAAGCAAAAGATCAATAAGGAAATAAAGACTTTTAATGACACACTGGACCAAATAGACTTCACAGATATACTCAGAACATTCCATCCCAAAGCAATAGAATACACATTCTTCTCTAGTGCCCATGGAACATTCTTCAGAAGAGATCACATCCTAGGTCACAAATCAGGTCTCAACCGGTACCAAAAGATTGGGATCATTCCCTGCGTATTTTCAGAACACAATGCTTTGAAACTACAACTCAATCACAAGAGGAAAGTTGGAAAGAACTCAAATACATGGAGGCTAAAGAGCATCCTACTAAAGAATGAATGGGTCAACTAGGAAATCAAAGAATTTAAAAAATCATGGAAACCAATGAAAATGAAAACACAACTGTTCAAAATCTTTGGGAGGCAGCAAAGGCAGTCCCAAGAGGAAAGTACACAGCAATACAAGCCTTTCTCAAGAAACAAGAAAGGTCTCAAATACACAACCTAACCCTATACACCTAAAGGAGCTGGAGAAAGAACAGCAAATAAAGCCTAAACCCAGCAGGAGAAGAGAAATAATAAAGATCAGAGCAGAAATCAATGAAATAGAAACCAAAAGAACAGTAGAACAGATCAACGAAACTAGGAGTTGGTTCTTGGAAAGAATTAACGAGATTGAAAAAGAAAAGCAAAGCTAGTGGCATCACAATTCCGGACTTCAACCTCTATTACAAAGCTGTCATCATCAAGACAGTATGGTACTGGCACAAAAACAGACATATAGATCAGTGGAAGAGAATAGAGAGCCCAGAAATTGACCCTCAACTCTATGGTCAACTAATCTTTGACAAAGCAGGAAAGAATGTCCAATGGAAAAAAGACAGTCTCTTCGACAAATGGTGTTGGGAAAATTGGACAGCCACATGCAGAAGAATGAAACTGGACCATTTCCTTACACCACACACAAAAATAGACTCAAAATGGTTGAAAGACCTAAATGTGAGACTGGAGTCCATCAACATCCTAAAGGAGAACACAGGCAGCAACCTCTTCGACCTCAGCTGCAGTAACTTCTTCCTAGACACATTGCCAAAGTCAAGGGAAGCAAGGGCAAAAATGAACTACTGGGACTTCATTGAGATAAAAAGCTTTTGCACAGCAAAAGAAACAGTCCACAAAACCAAAAGACAACCGACAGAATGGGAGAAGATATTTGCAAATGACATATTAGATAAAGGGCTAATATCCAAAATCTATAAAGAACTTATCAAACTCGACACCCAAAGAATGAATGATCCAATCAAGAAATGGGCAGAAGACATGAGCAGACATTTTTCCAAAGAAGACATCCAAATGGCCAACATACACATGAAAAAGTGCTCAACATCGCTGGGCATCAGGGAAATCCAAATCAAAACCTCAATGAGATACCACCTCACACCAGTCAGAATGGCTAAAATTAACAAGTCAGGAAACGACAGATGTTGGCGGGGATGTGGAGATAGGGGAACCCTCTTACAACTGTTGGTGGGAATGCAAGCTGGTGCAGCCACTCTGGGAACCAGTATGGAGGTTCCTCAAAAAGTTTAAAATAGATTTACCCTATGATCCAGCAATTGCACTACTGGGTATTTACCTCAAAGATACAAATGTAGGGATCCAAAGGGGTATGTGCACCCTGATGTTTATAGCAGCAATGTCCACAATAGCCAAACTGTGGAAAGAGCCAAGATGTCCATCGACAGATGAATGGATAATGAAGATGTGGTGTATATATATATATATATATATATATATATATATATATATATATATATATAAATGGAATATTATGCAGCCATCAGAAGGAATGAAATCTTGCCATTTGCAATGACGTGGTTGGAACTGGAGGGTATTATGCTGAGCAAAATAAGTCAATCAGAGAAAGACATGTATCATATGATCTCACTGATATGAGGAATTCTTAAACTCAGTAAACAAACTGAGGGTTGCTGGAGTGGTGGCGGGTGGGAGGGATGGGGTGGCTGGGTGATAGACATTGGGGAGGGTATGTGCTATGGTGAGCACTGTGAATTGTGTAAGACTGTTGAATCACAGACCTGTACCTCTGAAACAAGTAATACATTATATGTTAAAAAAAAAAAAAAGAAGAAGATAGCAGGAAGGGAAAAATGAAGGTAGAGGGGAAGGGGGTGGGGGGATGGATTAGCCTGGTGATGGGTATTAAAGAGGGCACATTCTGCATGGAGCACACTGGATGTTATGCACAAACAATGAATCATGGAACACTACATCAAAAATTAATGATGTAATGTATGGTGATTAGCATAACATAATAATAATAATAAAAACTAAAATAAAAAATAAGCCAGACACAAAAGGACAAATATTGTATGATTTTATATGTATATGTATATATATTCTATATACATATATATAGAATGTATATATATATTCTACGTACCTTTATATGAGGTACCTAGAATAGGCAAAGTCATAGAGACAGAAATTAGAAGAGTGGTTACCAGTAGCTGGTGGGAGTGGGGAAAGGGGAGCTATGGTTTAATGGATAGTTTCTCTTTGGGAGGATAAAAAAGTTTTGGAAATGGAGAGAAGTGACAGTTGCAAAACATTGTGAATGTAATTCATACCACTGAATTGTATCCTTAAAAATGGTTAAATGGTGGGGCGCCTGGGTGGCTCCGTCGTTAAGTGTCTGCCTTCGGCTCAGGTCATGATCCCAGGGTCCTGGGATTGAGCCCCGCATCGGGCTCCCTGCTCGGCAGAAGCTGCTTCTCCCTCTCCCACTCCCCCTGCTTGTGTTCCCTCTCTCGCTGTGTCTCTCTCTGTCAAATAAATAAATAAAATCTTTAAAAAAATGGTTAAATGGTGAATTTTATGTTATATATATTTTACCACAAAAAAGGAACAAAATATTGATATATGGTACAAAATGGATGAAACTTGAAACCATTATGCTAAGAGAAAGAAGTCAGACACAAAAGGCCATTGTATGAGTCCATTAACATGAAATGTCCAGAATATGCAAATCTATTGAGACAGAAAATGTATTAGTGTTTGCCTAGGGCTGGGGGAGAGAATGGAGGAGTTGGGGGATGATAGCTGAAGAGTTTTTTTTTGAGGTAATGTAAATGTTCTAAAATTGATTTTGTTGCTGGTTGTACAACTCTGTGAATATTTAAATTTTTAGATTATTTATTTATTTGAGAGAGAGAGAGAGAGAGAGAGAGAGAGTGAGAAACAGCATGAGAGGGTAGAGGGCCAGAGGGAGAAACAGGCTCCCCGCTGAGCCGGGAGCCCAATGTGGGACTTGATCTCAGGACTCCGGGATCATGACTGGAGCCAAAGGCATTTGCCCAACCAACTGAGCAACCCAGGCGCCCAACTCTGAATACTTTAAAAATTACTGAGTTGTACATGTTAATGGGAGAAGTATGTGGTATGTGAATTATATCTCAATAAAGCTGCTTTAAAACAATAATGAGGATTATAACAGTCAATAACTAGTGAGCAATATATCAGGTACTTGGGAATTTTGCTGTGTGTATAATATTTAATATCATATTTGCATTACTAGGTTTAGCTATTTTTAAAAAATGTTCTATTTTAATTAAAAAAGATAAAAGTGAGCTAATATCATTTTCTCCAATAAATTACATCTGTCTAAAGGCTAGCATTTTTTAGTATACTGACAAAGGCCAAAGTACTTTGTGGCTACATCTGCAAACTACAAAGGAAGCTAACAGGAAATGAATTTTCTTCTGAATGTTGGGAGTGCAAATGTAATCACATCTGAAGAACCTCATATTTATGTGGTGTTTAATTTACAAAGCACTTTCTGATGTATTTTTTTAATTTAAATTTTACTTAGTTAACAAATAGTGCAATATTGGTTTCTGGAGTAGAATTCAGTGATTCATCACTTAGATACAACACTCAGTGCTCATAAAAACAAGTGCCCTCTTTATTACCCATCCCCCATCTAGTCCACCCCCAACCCACCTCCCTCCATCAACCCTCAGTTTGTTCTCTATTGTTAAAAGTCTCTTATAGGTTTGTTTCCCTCTCTTCTTTTTTTCTTTACCCCCTCCCCATATGTTCATCTGTTTTCTTTCTTAAATTCCACATGAGTGAGATCATATGGTATTTGTCTTTGTCTGACTGACTTATTTCACTTAGCATGATTCACACTAGCTCCATCCATGTCATTGCTAATGGCAAGATTTCATTTTTTTTTGATGGCTGAGTAATATTCCATTGTGTATATATACCACATCTTCTTTATCCATTCCTGATGTATTTTCTGATGTACTTATGCTGTTATTACCCTTGTAAGGTGATCAGGATGAGTGTTAGGCCATCTACTTCCCATGCCCAAGAAATAAAGCAGAGGTTTGATCCATCTAAGTCCCACAGTTAGTTAATAGTTGGACTGGATCTGAATTCTAAATCTGTTTTCTGCCAGCTGCTCTGTTTAATCTAACATTCTCTTCAGTCAATTAGATCACACAGTGTTCCATAAATGGGACACATTTCTGTATAGCAAAAGCAAACTAAAAATGTGAAAAATATATAAATAGGCCATTAATATATAAAGCTCTTATAGGTTGTCCATTTGTTTATAATTCCAATTTAGTGTTTTGTGATCTCTGGACAAGTTTACTATGTTATTTGTATTTACAGCTTTAAAAAAAGGCATGAATAGCATAAGATAAACCCAGGTAAGGTTTAGGACAAATGGGTTTTAGGTAATAATATTGTTGATAAGTATTTTCTGGATATGTGCATTAGATTTAGACATGGTCTCTAACTTTAAGGAAGTGCCAATCTAACAGGAAGAGGAGGTAAGACAAAAACAAACATGACCAATAAAAAACAGTAAGTTGGAACTGAAGAGTAAAGAGAGTTAGGTTAGAGGAAAAATGATAATGGACTTGAGGGTAGACAGGATGGCTTTGAACAATGACTTAAAAAGAGTTTCAGAAAAGCCTTGGTTGGAATGTCTACTTCAAGTCTGTCACTTCACTGTAAAAGGGAGAGGAAAGAAATCCTAATCAAAATAGCAGTAAGAATGCAGTTTGTATTTATTTTTCTCATGCGGGTCTCAACAAATGCAAAAAATAAGATCATATAGAATATGATTTTAAGAGTTCATTGGTATGTTTCTTAAGAATATAACGTTGCATGGATTCACTTCATTGAATGGACAAAGAAAAATGTCAAATTATTTGTTGTTTTTCCAAGAAGTGCATCCAGAATCTTTGAACTTATCAATCAGTAATGTGAATGAAGAAAACAGCTTCTATAATTTCCATGGCACTTGAAAGAGAAGCTATTCCTCTATTAATGATTTTTATATAGAGCCTCAGGCAATATAGAATGAACATTTTCAAGATCTAGCATATAATCCAAATCTGACCTTTTTATTCTTTTTTCCCCCTTCAGCTACCTTCATTAAACTGTTTCTATGAATAGAGAGGAACCTATGACAGAAGAGAAATGGATCCATCTTGTTTTCTTCAGATTGTTACACTCCCACCAGAAGCCTGCTTCATACCCACCGGGAGAGATGATCAGGTACTTTGTTGGAGATCAATACATTGAAACAGTGATTCGTAATTCTGGTTTTACAATATTCCATTGGCTCTCTGATTTTTTCCAGGAAAATTAGGAAATTCTTGAAAAATTAATTTCAGTTCACTTTAGGTTTTAGTATAAACATATGCCAAATGACATTTCTTTTGGGGAGGAGAAGAGTCTTGGCCAGGGAAAGAAATCCAAAATCCAGCTAACATGGGAGGTAGGAATCACTGATTTAGTTCTTGCTTGGCACAAAACCAAGCTATGAACTTCCATTGCTTCTCTGGCACAGAGAATGCTTGAAAGGAGAGGGATAACTAATGCTCGGGTTCTAAAATCTTAAAAGCACACATACCTAGAAAGCTACTTACTTGTTAATAGTGGCTATGTCTGGAAACTGAGGTTGTGGTGTTACTTTCCTGTGTTAAACCAATTTCTCTAATGCTTAACTTTTTTTTTTTTTAAAGAAGGAGCATGCATTGCTTTCCTATTTATTAAAACTTTCATTTGGGTGCCTCACTTGGTTAAGCATCTGACTCTTGGTTTCGGCTCAGGTCATGATCTCAGGGTCCTGAGATTGAGCCCAGCATCGGGCTCCCTGCTCAGTGGGGATTCTGCTTCCCCTTTCCCTCTACTCCTTCCCCTGCTCATGCCCTCTCTCTCTCTCTAAAATAAATAAGTAAATATTTATTTATTTATTTACTTAGGATGATTTTTATTTACAAAACAGGTTCTTTTGTTTTACAAAAATTACAAAAAATGACTCTGAAAAATAGAAATAGCGTCTCAGACTCCTGGGAACTAGTTTTAAGCAACCAAGGAGTTGGAACTCAGGTTTTCTTCTTTCTCAGAGTTGTAATGGCAACATTAAAATAAATAAATCTTTAAAAAAACCCTTTCAATTGAGATTTCAGAAGCCAAAAATAAAATAAATTAGAATTATTAATCCTAAAGACAAACTAAATAGCTTTAAGTCTGAAAACAGCTGGCTATAAATATAAAGACTAGTGCTGTAGAATTCTTACACCACCACTGTCAAACAGATATATAATGTAAGCCACAAGTTTGAGCCACACATGTAATTTTAAATTTTCTATTAGTCATATTAAAAAGTAAAATTAATTTTAATATTAAATTTTAGCTCAACATATCCAAAATATAATAATTTCAACATGTAATCAATGTAAATATATATTAACAAGATGTTTTATGTTGCTCTTTTTGGTACAAAGTCTTTGAAATCTGGTATGTATTTTACATTTATAGCATATCTTAATTCACACTGGTTTATGTGTAATTCACTTTATTTATTTAGTTTTTTTATTAGTTTCAGAGGTAGGATGTAGTGATTCATCAGCTGCAAATAACACCCAGTACTCATTATATCTAGTGTCCTCCTTAATTCCCATCACCCAATTATCCCTTCCCCTGACTCACCTCCCCTCTAGCAACCCTTAGTTTGTTTCCTAGAGTTCAGCGTTTCTTATGGTTTGCCTTCCTCTCAATTTTCATCTTATTTTATTTTTCCTTTCCTTCCCCTTTTTAGTTAGTTTTAAAAAACAGTGTAACAAGCACCTGGGAACGAATCACTCAAAACAAAAACTAGGACTTTATAAAAACTTACATTCAATCATGCAGTTCCTTCTCACTCTCATCTCCCTCTCTCTCCCCCACCAAAGGTAAACTATCCTGTATCTGGTGGTCATCATTCTCTCAACTTCCATTTCATATAATTGTATCACATTTATATGTATTCCTAAAAAGCTTTTAAAAAAAAAAACCCTTAGTTGTTTGTAACTATATAATGGTTATTATGCTATATTTAATATTTTGGGAATTACTTTTTTCAGCATTCAAATAGGTTTTTCATTATGATAGGTCCAAGGTAATTTGTTTCTTAAATGCATTTAATACATACATATTGTTTTTATTTTATTTTTCTGGTTGTATTAAGATATAATTGACATGTAACAGTTTATGGTATACAAGATTACGATTTGATATATGTATATATTGTGACATGATTACCACAATAATTTTAGTTAATATCCATCACTACACATAGTTACAAATATTTTTTCTTATGATAAGAATGTTTAAGATCTATTCTCATAGCAACTTTCAAATATACAATGCAGTACTGTTAACTATAGTTGCCAAGCTGTACATTGTATCCCCAGGACTTATTAATCTTATAACAGGATATTTGTACCTCTTGATCATCTTCACCCATTTCCCCAACCTCTCACCCTCTGCCTCTGGCAACCAATATACTCTCTGTTTCTATGAGTTTTTTTTTTATATGCCACATATGAGTGAGATCATACAACTTCTTTTTCTGCCTGACTTATTTAATTTAGCATAATACTCTCAAGGTCCATCCACATTGTCACAAATGGCAAGATTTTCTATTTTATGGCCAAATAATATTCCATTGTGTGTGTGTGTGTGTGTACACCCAGACGCACACACACCCCACATTTTCTTTATCCATTCATCCATTGATGAACACTTATGCTGTTTCCATGTCTTAGCTATCATAAAGAATGCTGCAATGAACATGAGGGTGTAGATATCTCTTTGAGGGGTGCCTGGTGGCTCAGTCATTAAGTGTCTGCCTTTGGCTCAGGTCGTGATCACAGGGTCCTGGGATCGAGCCCCACATCGGGCTCCCTGCTCAGTGGGAAGCCTGCTTCTCCCTCTCCCACTCCCTCTGCTTGTGTTCTCTCTCTTGCTGTGTCTCTCTGTCAAATAAATAAATAAAATCTTTAAAAAAAAATATATCTTTGAGATAGACATTTTATTTCCTTTAGATATATACCCAGAACACACATGGCTTTTTTGTGTGTGACAACTTCAGCATAGGGGATTTACTTTTTATAAGCTTAAAATTATATTTGTAAGATTCACCCATACCAGTAAGTGTTGCCGCAGTTCATTGGTTTGCCTGTTTAATACTTCATTGCATGAATATGTCATAGTTTATCCATATACTATTTTATTGATGGGCATTTGAGTTGTTAGATTTTGCTACTGTATATTCTTGTCTAAGTCTGCTATTGTAAGCGTTTCTTTTGGGTAGAGATCTAAGAATTCACAATTCTCACCTAACTGAAACAACTGTATAATGGATGAAGGAGAAGGCAATGGAGATCAGCCAGAGGGAGTTCCAATATAAGTCAGAACCAGTAGAAAGAGCAATTGGTAGGAATGAAGCTGCTGGTGGAGTCTCAAGAAACATTGCGAGTGGCAGTTGGTCCTAGCTTTCCAATCCTGTTTTGCTCTACTGGGCTGTAGCATATGGAGTTAAAGCTTGGAACAGTAGTGAGAATAGCCAGGCCTTTCTGCTGAAGGTTCCCATACAAATTTTGACTATGCCACCACATCTCGAGAACTTGGGTCCTGTTTTCCCTATACACTCCATACTTGCCCTATTCTTGGTGGTCAGTTCTCTTCCTATGCATCCCTCAAGTTGTCTTTCTGCGCTGGGCCATATGCAGGTATATGCTGGATGTACTGACAAGGCAAGAGAAGAGCTTGACTTTTGGGGTATATGAGAGCATTCTCTGGGAGTGGCAAAAAGATGGAAAATTCTAAAATAAGGAGTTTTTTTCTGTCTTGGACTACATTAAAGTTCATCACTATGAGCACAGTAAGAATAACCTCTAGGAGTTAGGGCTTAGCATAGCTGGTTGTAACAGAAAAACATACATCTGGAACTGTTAGCTGGATTGACTACAAGGGAATGATTTTGAAGGAAGAGGGGCTAAGGAATTTATATAAAGTTAGGAATGAGACAAAGTACTAGGTATTTCAGGACCTACGGCAAGGGCATGGCAATGAGGAAAATGAAAATTACACAGGTGCATATGAATATATAGAACTCAGATTTGCCCAGGGCTTTAACATTTTAAAAAGTGCTTTTCCAATCACATATTTAATCCCCACAGTAACCCAGTGAAGTATTACCATTAATACTATTTTATAGGAACTGAGGCTGAGAGATTAATTAGCATGTTCAAAGTTTCATAACAAGTAAGTAGCAGACCTGCAACTTGAACCCAGGTCCCTAAATGTGAAAACAATTCTACCCCAGTGATTTACAACTAAGGTATTGAAATGTGTTGCAAGTATTGTTGCTATCAAAGTACTGAAGGTACTGAAATAGATTTCATGGTGTTTCTGTAATAGTGTCACTCTCATTTGCATTCTGATAGGTTTTCTTGAGCAAAAAAGAAATGGGCCTAGTTGTAGCCAGCATACTAGAAAAATGCCCAGTACTCCAAGGACCCCAGAAGTCCCACATGTGAATGCTTATCCAAGCTCTGAATTATGGCAACAAAAGGTCAAGATCTGCCACGGCAGTCAGAGAAGTAATGAAATCTGGCGAATGAAGGGTGAAATACTAAATATGTGATGATAAATGACAATGTAATTTTTATTTCTTCATTTGTGTTTAAATGTGAGAATGGAACATTATATGTATTGTGTATAATTATCCATTGAAGAAGCCATTTGTGGATGTATGGTTACTGTGGTACAGGAATAGAACTAGAAAGGGCCTGTAGGTTGCTCCTTCATGAACAAATAAATTGTAACAATTCCTTCCCTCAGTATCTCAAAGACTTACCAAGTATTTGCCATTATATATATATATATTATATATATATATAATGTCTGTGGCTTCACAGACATAGCCACTGTCTACTGCCTGTCTCTTAAGATCTTTTCAAATACAATTAATCATTGAACAACATGGGGTTTTGGGGTGCTGATCTCCTGCACAGTTGAAAATCTGTGTAAAACCTTTGACTCCCCCAAAACTTAACAGTATACTATTGACCAGAAGTCTTACTGATAACATAAACTGTAGGTTAACATGTATTTTGTATATGTATTGTATACTGTATTCTTACAATAAAGTAGGCTAGAGAAAACAAAATGTTATTAAGAAAATCATAAAGAAAATACATTTACAGTGCTGTACCGTGTTTATCAAAGAAAATCTGCATATAAGTGGACCTGTGCAGTTCAAACCCATGTTGTTCAAGGGTCAAATGTATAGCTTTCTCTATTAGAAGAGGGTGTACTTCAGCATGGACCTTTGGCATGTTTTCTTTTAATCTGTAAACATTCATTAACTACTTGACTGTTGTTTATCCTTTACTAGTTGCCACACTGAGGTAAAAGGGATCCCTAACCTCTTGTGGCTTATTATCTAGCTGAGAAGATGAGAGAAGTACATGAAAGAGATCTAGAAAATATAAATGTCTTAAACATGCACATGGAAGAATGTAAACTAAGAAGATGAGCTATCTGGAGAGAAATTCATTAAGGCCTCTTAAAGGCCATGAAAGTTTAGAGCTGGATTCTAAACAGATGGATAAGAAAAGATGGGGGAGGGGTGACTAATTTAGTAAAAGCAAGAGGCTGTACCCCGCAAGGTTTGGTGAAAAAAGTAAGACTACTAATTTTTCTGCTATGGTTGCCATCCTATGGCAATGTTACATGATATGTTAAGAACAAGTAAAACTTTGGTTTTCTTATTATCCCCTATTGTTTTGAAATCCCCAAACCAATTACCTCTTACAAAACGTATTTTTTTTCTGTATTCAACTTTTATGAGAAGTAACACTTCACATTTGTACATCACTGTATAGTTTACATAGCATTTGCATGTACATCATTTTTTTTGACCCTTACACAATCCCATGAAATGACATCGAAGCTGACTTGCCTCAAGTTAGAAAACCAGTAAGTGGGGGAGCTCAGGACTTCAACCCAGATTAGATTCAGCTCAATCTTCAGCATTTACATGTACAGTTTTGACCAATAATTGATATTTATAAATGATACTATTAAGGTCCTAAGATTCTGATGTACCTCTTGCATCAGGAATTATTAAATTATGTCATGGGTCATTTTTATGTTTAACATGTTTGGTTATTCACATTTTAAAAATCCATATCAAATATTTTAGAATTTATTATATAACCTTTAAGATGGTTTCTAGTAGAGTTGGTTAAATTCTATACATATTTTTTTTTAAAAAATCAGATTTCTATATAATTACAATGTTATAGAGTTTTCACTTAGCAGCTGTGTACATAGTTAACACCTCACTTACTTGGCACCATAGAAGTGGGTGTGCAGAAATGAGGTGAGTTTTCTGGATAACTAAAACTTACTCCAAACCAGAAAACTTTGAAATCTGACAGAAATCTTTCTAAAATATTTTGAGACTTCTTTGTCTTGTCATGTCAGATATAGTTGTCTATTGAGGACTAAGCATCACTATGAAAATTCCCTACTGGACCATACAATGAGGTGTTCAGTGTCTACTAAGGCGCAAAGCAAAATTTGAACCCCTACATGAATGGTCCACGTGACTTCATTTTTCTAGTTCTGTTTTTAGAATTTTTCTGTTCTTTATACTGCCAACTGCACCTTCTTAGAGTATCAGTTTTCTCACACCTAGTAGATCGCTTCTCTCATTTTAATTGGTTGTCAAGACAACTAAGCTCATTATCAGTAAGCAACATTTATTTTATATACAACACTAAATCAAGATTCTTAGTAAAGTTGGTACTATTCCTCTCTTACAGGTGTAGAATGAGAGGCCTCATTGGCTTGAGATTTTGTTTCCAGATCATAGGGCTTTCATCCCACCTCCTTTTGGGTATCCAGGCTATGTTCTGGATGTTTGAAGTTGCTAAATAAAAGACCTTTGAATAATCAGGGTATACCGAGGATATATTTTATTTACAAAACTCACATTCTGTATATTTCTGCAAATGACAAAATCAGATGTAACAAAATATCAATACTAATAGCAGTTTGTGATATTCAATTTTTATTCTTTCATTCTCAATTCATTGGTGGGAGAAGAAAAAAAGAACTCTTAAGACAAGGTTTATTTAAACTAAAGACTCCACCTTGATCTTTAATAGCACTTTATATTTTCTGAGTGCTTTAGTATATATTATCTCCTTTGATCATCACAGTCCTGTGAGATAAGCAGAATAACTTCTTTTCTCACTATAAAAGTGGCTAAGAGACAGTGGTGTTTGAAAAAAAGCATTTTCATCTATTTTATCTATAACCTGAGAAGTAGATGGTTTAGTATTATTCTTATTTTACAGTTGATATTAATAATTACTAATTATTGAGCACCTGTTATGTGCCAGCATTGAATTAGGAATTTTATATTAACTCTAATCCTTATAATAGCTTATCAAAGAAAGTATTGTTATTGTCTTTATGTAATGAGAAAATGTGTGCTGAGAGAGGTTACATGACTTGGCCAAGGCCATGAAGCTAAAAGTAGTAGAGCTAGGATTTGAAATTAGGTCTCAGTGATTTTAAAAAAGATTTATTTATTAATTTAATTTTTTAAAAGACTTTATTTATTTATTTGAAAGAGAAAGGGGGGGGAGAGAGAGAGAGAGAGAGAGAGAGAACACAAGCAGGGAGGAGGGGCAGAGGGTGAGGGAGACGCAGAACCCCCGCTGAGCAGGGAGCCCAATGTTGGGCTCTATCTGAGGACCCTGGGATCATGACCTGAGCTGAAGGCAGGCACTTAACCGACTGAACCACTCAGGTGCCCCTTATTTATTTATTTTAGAGAGAGAGAGAGAGTGGGAGTGGGCATAGGGGCAGAGGGAAAGAGAGGGAGAGAAACAGACTCCCAACTGAGCATGGAGCCTGCCGTGGAGCTTGATCTCAAGACCCTGAGATCATGACCTGAGTGGAAATCAAGAGTGGGATGCTTAACTGACTGAGCCACTCAAGTGCCCCAAGTCTCTGTGATTTAAAATTTGAAATCAGGTATATGTGGCTTTAAATTCTATGTTTTTTCTTTACCTCAAGCTGTCTGGGAGAGAAATTAAGGGTCAGAAAGATTGCTTATTAATATCAACTGAATTTTTCTTTCTTGTAGGTATATTTTATCCATGCACTGGGAGCTTTACTGTACTAAATTTGGGCCTCATTTCTGATAGCTTCTGGATTTTTGCATACTATGCTAGGGGATGGGAATAACAGATTAGATTCAAAATGCTGAACTGAAACTTGAAAACAACCTCTGAGTTAAAATATTTGTATCACAAATACACCCTTCTCCTTTAAATAGGTTATAGTGTAAACCTATGTTTATAAAGAGCTTTGGAGATGACTTGTAAAGATAGTGCACTATACAAACCAATGACTTTGTGACTCATGCAAGAAGTTTGTTTTTTTTTCTTTTGAACAAAACAGAGATTTAAATGTGTGACCTGAAATATAAAATTTCATTTTTGAAAGCATGCAAATCATACTTTAAAATTTGATCATTTCAATGTAGTTTATTTTTTTAAAGAGATGAAATATATCTGAAATTTGAGGAGAGAATCAAATTGCTGTATTTACAATAACTGAACATCCTCTCAGGAGATACTGTGAAGCTATCATGAGAAACACATTCTTTTTCCATTTCCTTTTTAAGAAATCATATTTCTAAACAGATTAGGATCAAAACATAGTGAATTACCAAGTCAATCTTCTTCCCTCTCTTCTGGCACAATGTAAGATAATGATGCACTGAATTTCATCTATAAAGATGACACTACTAACTTTCTGGAAGCAGGCCAGGCCCATGAGTTTTTTTGCTATAGGGAGAAGAGATCTGCACAAAGCCACCTTCTATCTAGTTCACATTTGCTAAATAGCATACAGTGGTTAGAACCCTGGCCTGGAGTATGTAGAACCTAAGTTAGGCTAGACTCTAAAGAACTGACCTGAAGTACCACAGTACTAGATTCATTAAAGGGGCTGTATAATGGAAGCAGTACTAAAATGCAGCCAACACTCAAGTCTATAGCAAAACATCCTTGGCACTTAATTATTTCAAAAATAGCTCTCTCTACATTTCTGAACATGTTAATGGCATAGGATCTATGTCTTCTAAGTTAGCTTAGAGTCCTAAACAAGAAAGTAGGATCAATCATTGATTCTAAATTATACTGAGGTTCTAAATGTATTTTGCTACCTTGCACCAGAGATTCATATAGAGTATCAGGGAAATTAAAACTGCTACCAAAGTCAAAAACCATTACACGTGGCTTATATGTCTTGTATTTAGTAAAAAGCAAGAGTTGTGTTGGCCTTGCTAATATTTCTTTCTCAAGTTTATGGAGGGTAGAAGAAAGATACAGTGAGGTGGGGAAGATGTCAAGATAATTTGGGATTAAAATGCCATTTATTATATGCCTAAGTGGGTATTTGAAACCTTCTCAAGCAGTTCTGGGCTCTTGTCACATTTTCTCTGCCCAACAGTTGCGGCTTCCCTCAGTACTTCTCCAAGCTCCTATGTTACATAGCAGTTTTTGTTTTGTTTTGTTTTGTTTTTTTAAGCCATAAGGAGAGCCAACAAACCTAGGGGATTTGGTTAGCCTTTGCACTTACTGTTACCTTTGTCAGAAATGTACTTTCTACTTTTCTTCATCAAAGTCTTATTCATCCTCCAAAATCCAGTTCAAATGTCACCTTATCCATTCATGTATTCATGCCTACTATGTGCCAGCCATTATGCACTTCTTGGAGATGTATTTAATGTATTTGATTGGCCATTCTGCGGCTCCCTCCTCTATGCCTCCACTGCAATCTTACACCTCCATATAATTACTTATCACCTCTGGGAGTTATTTATAAGATTCTCTTTTTTATGAAGATCATGGGCTTCCAGAACTAAGGAACTTTATCTTACTCATTTTTGTATCTCTGCATGTAATGTAGCACAGTGCCTTGCACATAGTAGATGGTTAGTAAATCTCTAGCTATTACTCTGTTGTCTCCCTCCCTTTCCTTTATATTTGCTATTTTCTACTTATTCATCTAACTTGACTCTCAATCTTTCTGTCCCTGCTACTCTACTAAAACTGCTCTCACCAGTGTTGTCAACAACATCCTTCCTACTGATTTCAGTAGATGGGTGAAATACACTCTTTCCACTGGTTTTGCTAAGTTGGATAATTTCAAGCTAGAGCTGCTAGTAGCTATTTTTGCCACTTTATAGGGACAACCTGCCTGAAGAATGAAGCTAATTCAAAGGAAAGCAGAGCTGAGAGAGTCCTGATGACATCATTTGATCTCCAAGGTTCAGCTATATCGTAAGCCAGCTTCATCAAGGACTTTACAGTTAAATGAGCCAATAAATCCCATGCCCTCTTCTTTAAAAAATTTTTTAATCCAGTTTAGGCCAGCTATCTGTCTCTTGCAACTGAGAGAGTCCTAACCTAGCTAATGATCTCCATTTCTATATTTCCAGCCCAGATATTTTTCCTGAGCTTCAGGTGCATATCCCCAACTGCTTACAAGATTTCTCCTCTTGAATTTCCCACAGGTACCTGAAACTCAAAACCTATTTAAAACCACACATCTTCCTTTTCTGATCATTATCTCTGTGAATAGTGTAGCACTTTGCCAGAAACCTGGGTGGCTTCCTTTATTCCTCTTTTTCTCCCTTCAATCAAATCACCAAGTCCTAATTTTTTTCCTACCCACCTAAGTAAACCTGTCTACTTCTGTTTCCATTGATGCTACTCTAATTATGCCACAATCATTTCTTATGTATATCATTGCACCAGCCTCCCAACTGCCTTCTTTGTCTCCCTTATGCCCCTTCTAGTCCATTTTTCTCTCCATTTTCTCCACTTTTTCTTCACTATATTTTAATAAATTACAGTAACATACTTACTGTAACAAATGAAACAGTACAGAACTATATAAAGAACCACTTAAGAGTTATCCCTTCCCATCCAACCTCTTTCCACCTGATGTAATCAATAATTCAGAATTTGGTGCTTCTGAGTTCCACATCTGTTTCTATGTTTATATCCATATATCTATATTTATAAACATTTCTAGGAAGTTAAAATCTTTCTCTTTTCAAAATATTTTATTTATTTATTTGAGAGAGAGAAAGAGAGTGAGCAAGCAGGGGGAGGGACAAAGGGGGGGGGAGAGAGAATCCTGAGCAGACTCTGCCCGGAGTGCAGAGCACAATGTGGGGCCTTGACCTCAGGACCCTGAGATCATGACCTGAGCCGAAATCAAGAGTTGGATGCTTAACCGACTGAACCACCCAGGTGCCCCAAAATCTTTCTTTTTTTTTATAAATATGGGATTATATTTTACACATTACTCTGCAACTTAATTTTTATTACCTAGCAAAGGAATATGGCTATTCTTTAAGTCCATATATGAAACTGCAACATATTCATTTTAATAGCTGCATAGTATTCAATAGTATGGTTATGTCATAATTTATTCAACCATTTCCTTGTTTATAGATACTAGGGTTATCCCTCTTTTTGCCACTAAAACAGTCCTATAATAAATATCCTTGTATATATGATCTATGTGCCAGTATTCTTATTTCTGTATGATAGATTCCCCAAATTGTAAATGCTAGATTAATAAAGGTATCCGAATGTTTAATTTGGCTAGAGAGTTATATTAATATCCAAAATGGGTGTAATAATTTATATTCTCAAATATGGTATACTACATTAACAGAATGAAGGATAAAAATCATATGATCATCTCAATAGATTCAAAAAAGTATTTGACAAAATTCAACATTCTTTCATGATAAAAACTCTTCACAAATTAGGTATAGAAGGAATGTATTTCAACATAAGAAAGACTATATATGACAAGCCCACAGCTAACATCAGACTTAACAGTAAAAAGCTGAAAGCTTTTCCTCTAAGATCAGGAAAAAGACAAGGATACGCATTCTTGCCACTTCTTTCAACATAGTACTTGAAATCCTTTAGCCAGAGCAATTAGGCAAGAAAAATAAATAAAAGGCATCCAAAATGGAAAGGAAAAAGTAAAATTATCTCTGCTGATGATATATTTTCTATATTTTATATAGAAAACTCTAGGCTCCACCAAAAAATTGTTAGAAATAATAAATGAATTCAGTAAAGATAGAGGATACAAAGTGAACATACAAAAATCAGTTGCGTTTCTATACCCTAACAATGAACTATTAAAAAAAGAAATTAAGAAAAAGATCCCATTTACAATAGCATCAAAAAGAACATAATAGGAATAAATTTAACCAAGGAAGTAAAAGATCAGTACACTGTAAACTATAAAATGCTGATGACAGAAATTGAAAAAGATACACAAAAAAGTAGAAAGATACCCTGTGTTCTTGGATTGGAAAAATTGATATTGTTAACATGTTCATATTACTCAAAGCCATCTATAGATTTCATGCTCTATCAAAATTCCAATGACATTTTTTTCACAGAAATAGAAAAAATGATCCTAAAATTCATATGGATCCACAAAAAGATCCCAGATAGTCCAAGCAACCTTAAGCAAAAAGAATAAAGCTGAAGGCATTACATTACCTGATTTCTAAATATATTACAAAGATATGGTACTGGCATAAAAACAGTCATATAGATGAATGGAACAGCATAGAGAACCCAGAAATAAATCTATGCATTTACAGGCTACCAATCTTCAACAAGGATGCCAAGAGCACACCATGGGGAGAGGATAGTCTTTTAAATAAATGGTGCTGGGAAAACTGGACATCCATATGCAGAAAAATGAAATTGGATGAAATTGGACACTTATCTCACAAAATATACAAAAATCAACTCAAAATGGATTGGAGTTAAACATAGACCTGAAATTGTAAAACTACTAGAAGAAAACATAGGGAAAATTTTTTTTGATCTCTGAACTTTTTATTGGCCTCCTGCTCCCCAAAGAGTACACTGCTTCTGCTGCTTCAAACCCTCAAAACTGATGTCATTGGTCTCAGACACCCCTTTGCCCTCCACAGTCCTGTAGGTGGTGGTCTTTTGGATGGTTTGCATGGAGTTGTTGCTGTCTAGGGTGTCACCAAGATTGAAGCCCTCTCTCTGTCTTCCAGCAGGTAATAGTAGGTGGTGATTTCAGCCTCCAACTCGGCCTTGATCTCCAAGGACTGAGCCGTATGTGTCAGCTCCATGAACATCATCTCAGCTGCTCCTATCTCATCAGTCTGTGAGGTTATCACTGCAGTGCTTTCCTCAATCTGTTGAGGCCAGCCTGATACTTGTCCAGCTCCTTTTAGTTCTTCTCAGCCAGCTTGTCATACTGGGCTTGGATATCCACCATGATCTTGCTGAAGTTCTGAGACTGGGGGCATCCAACTCCATGGTCAACCTAGAGTTGGCAATCTGGGTCTGCAGACCCTTTACTTCTTCCTCATGGTTTTTTTTCATGAAGAACAGCTCCTCCTTGAGAGTCAATTTCCATCTCCAGCTGCAACTGAATGACGTTGATGTCTTTAATGACCTTGCAGAGCCCATGGATGTCACTGTCCACAGACTGGTGCATGGCCAGCTCTGTTTCATACTTGACTCAGAAGTCATCAGTAGCAAGAGAGGTATTGTCAATTTTCAGAACAATGCAGACACAGTCCACAGAACTTGCAAAGATCTGAGCCCTCAACTCCTTGATGGTCCTAAAGTAATGCTCCCAGTCTCTGACCTGTGGTCCCTTCTTTTCCAGGTGTTTTCAGATTTTGATCTCCAGTCTCTGATTATCAGCCTTCAGGCTCCTCACCCTCTCCAGGTAGGAGGATGGGTGGTCATTCAGGTCTTTCATGGTTTTCTTCTCACCCTGGATATCCCCTATGCCCACCAGACCCCCAGTCATCCCTGTGGTCAGGCACCCAGACCTCCAGCCACCCTGGAAGCTGGTGGAGCAGGACAGAGAGATCCAGGAGCCTGAGCCCCTAGCTCCTGCATAAGTGTTAGCCACACTGCTGACAGGCCAGACCCGATGGCTGGGCAAATGCATAGAGCCCAGGGACCAATAGCTGGAGGAGAAGGTGGAGTGAGTGGTGAAGCTCATCTGTTCAGGGAGGAAGTCAAGAGGCCAGGGCTCAGGCTCAGGCTGCCAGGAAAAAGCTTCTTGACATTGGTCAGGGCAATAATTTTTTGGATATGATCTCAAAAGTACAGGTGGCAAAAGCTAAAAGAAGATAAGCAGAATTGCATCCAACTAAAAAGCTTCTGCACAGCAAAGGAAATAATCAACAGAGTGAAGAGACAACCTATGAAACGGGGGAAATATAGATCTGTTTAGGGGTTAGTATCCAAAATATGTAAGGAATTCAAACAACTAAATAGCAAATAATAATAATAAATAGCATAAATAATAATAACCTGATTTAAAAATGGGCAAAGGACCTGAATAGACAGTTTTCCAAAGAAGACATAAAGTTGGCCAACAGATATATAAGAAGATGCTCAACATCACTAATCATCAGAGAAATGCAAATCAAAACCAAAATGAGATGTTACCTCACACCTGTTAGGATGACTATCATCAAAAAGATAAGAGACAACACGTGTTGGTTAGGATGTAGAGAAAAGGGAACCCTCGTGCACTGTTGGTAGGAATGTAAAGCAGCACAGCCATTATGGAAAAGAGGTTCCTCAAAAATTGAAAACAGAAATACCACATGATTCAGCAACCTTACTTCTGGGTATATATATACAAAGAAAATGAAATCAGTATCTTGAAGAGATATCTGCATTCTTATGTTTGTTGTAGCACTAGTCATAATAGCCAAGATATGGAAACAACCTAAGTGTCAAATGAATGGAAAAGGAAAATTTGATCACACGCACATGATGAAATATTATTCAGCTTTAAAAAGGGAAATCCTGCCATTTACAACAACACAGAATAACCTGGAAGACATTACCCTAAATGAGATAAGCCAGATACAGGAAGACAAATACTGCCTGATACTGCTTATATGTAGAATATAAAAAAATTAAACTCATAGAAGCAGAGCAGAATGGTGGTTGCCAGGAGCTGGGTGTTAGGGGAAATGGGGAAGTATTGGTCAGAGGGTACAAAGTTTCAGTTACGCAAGATGAATAAGTTCGAGAGATCTAATGCATAGCATGGTGATTATGGTTACTATTACTGTGTTGTATGCTTGAACTTTGCTGAGAGTAAGTCTTAAGTGTTCTCAGCACGAAAAAGAGGGAACTAGGTGAGGTGATGGAAATGTTAATTAGCTTAATTTTGGTAATCATTTCAGTGTATATCAAAATATCATGTTGTATACCTTAAATATACACACTTTTGTTTGTCAATTATACCTCAGTAAAGCTGGAAAAAATCCAATTTATATTCTTTCCACAAATATATGGGTTTTCCCACCTCCTAATTAACTTGGGATGTTATTATATTATAAAATTATTGCTAATATATCTGGGTGATGGGTAGAAAAATGACATATCATGCATATTTTATTTTTAAAAATTAAATTCTTATTTTAAATTAGTAGTACATATAGATATTTTAAAAATTAAAAAGATACAGAAATATGAAAATTAAGTTAACTCTCCCCCCCAACCTTAAACAGTTTTCTTCCCCCAAGCAACCAGCTACCATTATAGATTTATCATAATTTATTTAATCATTTCCTAAATAATGGACATTTATGTTATTTCCAATACTCTGCTATTTCACACAGTACAGCAAAGAATATCACTGTTGATAAATGATTTCCTATATGTGAGAATGTCTAGAAGTAAAAGTGGAATTGCTGGATCAGAGTATATGTATTTAGCATTTGAAAATATTTTCCATAAAATCTATTCTTGACATCGATCCTGTGCTTCCCCATTGCCTTTAGGATAATTTCTATGCTCTATAAAACGGATTCCAAGTCCCTATATGATTTGTCCCCTGCTGGTCAGCTCATTTATCACTTCCCCTTTAGGATTCTATATTAACCATACAAATTTGTTTTGGTTCCTCAAATGAATCAAGCTCCTCTTACTTTAAGCCTTCTAACATGTATGTTCTCTCTGCCTGGTTTACCCTTCCCTCAAATCTTCACATGGCTAACTCTTTAGCATCTGTCACGTTGCAGCTCAGGAGACCATTAGGAGACCTTCCCGAACCTCCCAGGTGTAGATCAGGTGCTGCTGTGTCCCATAGCACCCTGTGCTTACCCAATTATATCACTATACTGTGTTGAGACTATCCACCTGTGAGATTGATGAGGGTTGGGTCTTATCTTGTTCAACTCTGTGTCCCTAGTGGTCCAAACAGAGATCAATAAACATTTATTCAACAACTAATTGGTACTTAATAAACATTTATTTGCATGAATGAATGGGAAAAAAAGGAAGCCCTAGTATCTCTTCACGTGTGAGACAAAAGAGGACCTACAGGTTTAGGAGTAGAATCTAGAGTAAGGCAGGGTTGCATAAGTAATCCACTATAGATCCAATAGGAGCCATCTGCCTGCATATCTACATCTTCCTGTGGCACTTTGAGGAGCCATACAAAAGGGAGCTGACAGTTTACCCCTTGGCCAACAGGTTAAACTTCTCATAGCCTTCACTTCTTAAAACCATATGCATGTTCTTAATCCTTACTGAGCCTCTTTAATGGATGTTAATGAAAAGGCTCATTTGACCATCCAAACTGAAATCCTGAGTATTTAATCATCCAGACATCATCTAATTGGCTAAGACTACCCTAGCTATTATATTATAGAAATCAGGAATAGTTAGGAGAAAATTATAAGAGAATTAGAAGGAAATAATTAGATCATCTATTCTAGTAGTTCAACATCTTTTTCTTACCCTTATATATCTGAGGGATATGATATAATCTCATCAGTAAGAGTACTATCTCACTATAAATTTCTTAATGGGGCAGAGTGCTCAAGAATTTCCAGGGGTGTGTATACCTTGAAAAAAACCTCCTTATATGATTTTCAGTATCTTACACCAGAGTTGAGCGTCACTGATTCTAGTTTAACCTTTATTTATTTATTTTTTAAAGATTTTATTTATTTATTTGACAGAGAGACAGACAGCAAGAGAGGGAACACAAGCAGGGAGAGTGGGAGAGGGAGAAGCAGGCTTCTTGCTGAGCAGGGAGCCTGATGCGGTGCTCGATCCCAGGACCCTTGGGTCATGACCTGAGCCGAAGGCAGACGCTTAACGACTGAGCCACCCAGGCGCCCCTCTAGTTTAACCTTTAGAAAAAACTGAGATCAGAGAAGTAAAGATTTACCCAAGATCCTAATGCTAGTGTAACTACTAATGGCAGAGCTGGGACTATAATCTGGGCCTCCTGGCTTAGAGCTCATCATTTTTCATAATATTTAGGAACAAATAACTAGAAGGAATTTAAGATGGTGAGACAGACCAGAAATACCTTCAGAGAACCTCAGGTCAAGTGGGCTTCTGACATCTTTCAGGCAAGTAAGAGATTCCTCAAAGATATCTTACCTTTACAGCACTTTCTAATGGGAGGAAGGCATGTTCGCATTTTACCTTACATGATGCTGTATTGCTTATGTTTGTTATAATGAGTATTATTTTTATAATTTAAAAATTACACAAATATTTTTAAGCAGCCTAATTTTAACTAACTTTTACACCCAGTTCACTTTAGGACTTCGGTACTGAGGACAGGAATTTGGTAGCTCTACCAACTGCAGAGCCTGGTACAATGTCTTACAAGTAGTTGGTATTCTAAAAATGTTTGTTAATCAAGCATCAGTGGTGAAAGCTTGTTGAAATCACCTACTGCAGAGCTAGTTCAATCAATGAAAACACAGCTTTAAAGGGCATTTTGGAGTATGAGCAAGCTTAGACATTTTAGCTTACTTAATGTCTTATTTGATATAAAGACATTTTCCAGAGGGTTCTGCTGTGGGCACTTATACTGTTGGCTTCCATGACCAGTAGACAACCTTGGGGACTCTACATGTGAATACAACAATCCTTTTCAAGTCTACACACATGGTAAACCCTCAAAAGCTTTAATTTAGCCTTATGAACAAACCCCTGTAAGCTCTCAAAATGATTTTAGTCTTTCTCATTTGATAATAGCACAGTGATGGCTCACTGAAAAGCAATCAATGTAAGAGCAATACTAGAATGCGGGCACTTATTAATTCTAGCTAACATGTGTATAGGTAGAAAGTCTGTTTCTTTGAGGCCATAGCCTTTCATGTTCATATGTATCAGCTTAATGGTAGCTATGCCCTATTTCATTATTATTTTTAAGAAGCAAAGGACAAAGGGTATATTTCAATCTTGTTTCTCCACTTTACTCTTTTATAATAGCAAAAAATAATACTTGTTTGATCTGTCCAAAAGTAAACTACAAAGAAGAGATATTGACAAAAAAGGGACACATATATACAGACATACAGTAAACGAGTGACACAGAACTCTACAGATGTGATCATTTGTTGTTATGAGGTAGGCCATAATTTGAGGCTTGGAGTCTTCTTCCTATGGACTTGGATACTATCAGTGAGCACAAAAAGGACAATCTGGTTGAAAGAGAGTATCTTTGCAAAAATCATAATGGGTTATCTATAAATTAATGAATATGAGTACCTAAAATGCCTGGGAGACCATGCTATTATATTTGTTTTCCAGAGACAATACAGTAATAGCAGTTAATAATTTCTGAAACAGTTTTGCATTCATTAACACTTTTGATCATTTCAACAGCATGAGGTAAACAAGGCTAATTTTCCCCCATTTTAAAGCTAAGGAAACTGAAGCTCAGAGGGATGTCATTCCCCCAAGGTCACAAGGCTGCTATGGTGGCAGACATCAGGATTGGGATCCAGAAATTGCAATTCAGTCTAGTACCCCTTCTATTACACCATGCTGCCCTTTAATTTTTATTCTTTTATAAGGACAGAAATATGGAATGAGGGCAGGTTTGGAGAGATATTAATATTCTGATTCCTGAAAATGATCCATATACAGGAAGAGAACAGATGATTTTACAATAATATTTATAAAATATAGAAAACACCTCCATGGGAATTCTGAATTCATATTATCTGATTCTAAGACCTCATGACAGTCTGAATGTACCCTACATTTCATTCCAATTAAAAAATAAAGGTCTACAGATTCCTGGAGAACCTTGCAAAAGATGATGAAGCAAGTCACCTAGAGCTATTATTACTATTATTACTTCAGAAACACATCACAAGGATGGGTCTCAGCAGGAAACCCTGGCACAGATTTCTGGAACTGCTGTGACTCCAACACCTACAATGAAGGGATCATGCTTTCCTCACAAAACAACACAGCTAAAAGATCTCATAAAATTAGCAAAAATTAGCTGAAAACCTGTATCAAATGCTTCTGGCCAACTCAAAACAGGAGTAGTAAATTTAAGGTAGAGATGTAGTAAAGAAAAAGACATCACTCATTTTCTGAGACCTGAAGTTATACAGCACCAAGATTTACACTGGAGGAGAACTAACCCTGTGTTTGGGACTCCTGCTTCTTATTCAGTGCCTTCATTTATAGAATAATTCAAATGGAGAAACTGAGATGCATCTGAGAATTTCTTGAATGGTGGGTCAGAAAGATTGGATATCTCCTTGATATGGCCACTGACATTCTTTTTTTATTTTTTTAAATTTTTTATTGTTATGTTAATCACCATACATTACATCATTAGCTTTTGATGTAGTGTTCCACGATTCATTGTTTGTGCATAACACCCAGTGCTCCACACAGAATGTGCCCTCTTTAATACCCATCACCAGGCTAACCCATCCCCCCACCCCCTCCCCTCTAGAACCCTCAGTGTGTTTTTCAGAGTCCATCGTCTCTCATGGTTCGTCTCCCCCTCCAACTTACTCCCCTTCATTCTTCCCCTCCTGCTATCTTCTTCTTTTTTTTTCTTAACATATATTGCATTATTTGTTTCAGAGGTACAGGTCTGTGATTCAACAGTCTTGCACAATTCACAGCACTCACCATAGCACATACCCTCCCCAATGTCTACCACCCAGCCACCCCCTCCCTCCCACCCCCCACCACTCCAGCAACCCTCAGTTTGTTTCCTGAAATTAAGAATTCCTCATATCAGTGAGGTCATATGATACATGTCTTTCTCTGACTGACTTATTTCACTCAGCATAACACCCTCCAGTTCCATCCACGTCGTTGCAAATGGCAAGATCTCATTCCTTTTGATGGTTGCATAATATTCCATTGTGTATATATACCACTTCTTCTTTATCCATTCATCTGTTGATGGACATCTTGACTCTTTCCACAGTTTGGCTATTGTGGACATTGCTGCTATAAACATTGGGGTGCACGTACCCCTTCGGATCCCTACATTTGTATCTTGGTGGTAAATACCCAGTAGTGCAATTGCTGGATTGTATGGTAGTTCTATTTTCAACTGTTTGAGGAACCTCCATACTGTTTTCCAGAGTGGCTGCACCAGCTTGCATTCCCACCAACAGTGTAGGAGGGTTCCCCTTTCTCCACATCCCCGCCAACATCTGTCGTTTCCTGACTTGTTAATTTTAGCCATTCTGACTGGTGTGAGGTGGTATCTCATTGAGGTTTTGATTTGGATTTCCCTGATGCCGAGTGATGTGGAGCACTTTTTCATGTGTCTGTTGGCCATTTGGATGTCTTCTTTGGAAAAATGTCTGTCATGTCTTCTGCCCATTTCTTGATTGGATTATTTGTTCCTTGGGTGTTGAGTTTGATAAGTTCTTTATAGATTTTGGATACTAGCCCTTTATCTGATATGTCATTTGCAAATATCTTCTCCCATTCTGTCGGTTGTCTTTTGGTTTTGTGGATTGTTTCCACTGACATTCTTAAAGGCAAGGTATACTATATGTTATGCCTCTAATCAACTAGTTTAGTAGTCCAGTGAAAACAAGGAAAAAGATTTCTGTAGCTTGATTTATTCTTGGTGAACTTATGCAGGCTCCTGAGGATCACTATATACCTTTCTTTTCTTAAAATGTGAATGAACTATTTGTCATTTTTTTTTCTCCTACAGGGATTACTGAAGATCATCAAACTTAATTTGTATAGTTTCCAAATAGAAAATCTAGACTCCTTCCCTTCCCCATTTGTTTTTTGAGTCATTCATTTAACAAACGTTTGAGTGTCTTCTATGTACTGGTGCTGTGTAAGGTAAACTCCAGGACCTGCTTCATTTTTACCTATTGCCTATAAATCTATATGCTCCCTCATTAAAGTGTAAGCTTTTCAGAGGGTCTTATTTATCTTTATACCTTTTCTGGTAGTGCCTAGAGACTTGTTAAATAATAAGAACATAAAGTTTTGGCATTTAACTCAAATTAAAGGATAGTAACAGATCAAAAAATTTATAAAGGAACCAGAATGAATTTTCCTGCTCTTTTTAAACTTAATGCCTATTTTTGACCTTTGAAAAATGTTTTCTTCTTGAAATCTCTGTCATGTTATTAAAAGTAAAATAAGTAAAGTAAAAGTAAAAGTAAAAAAAAAGGAAATGACTTTTTTTGATACTTGTGATGAAAACTTGAGCTGGATAGCTAAATTTTTTTTTAATTTCATTTTATTATGTTATGCTAGTCACCATACAATACATCATTAGTTTTTGATGTGGTGCCCAACGATTCATTGTTTTTGTATAACACCCAGTGCTCCCGGCAGTATGTGCCCTCCTTAATACCCATCACCAGGCTAACCCATCCACCCAACCCCGTCCCCTCTAAAACCCTCAGTTTGTTTCTCAGAGTCCATAGTCTCTCATGGTTCGTCTCTCCCTCCAATTCCCCCCCTTCATTTTTCCCTTCCTTCTCCTAATGTCCTTATGTTCCACAAATGAAACCATATGATAATTGACATTCTCTGCTTGACTTATTTCACTTAGTATAATCTCCTCCAGTCCCATCCACATTGATGTAAAAGTTGGGTATTCATCCTTTCTGATGGCTGAGTCATATTCCATTGTATATATGGACCACATCTTTATCCACTCATCTGTTGAAGGGCATCTCGGCTCTTTCCACAGTTTGGCTACTGCGGATGTTGCTGCTATGAACATTGGGGTTCATATGACCCTTCTTTTCACTATATCTGTGTCTTTGGGGTAAATACCCAGGAGTGCAATTGCTGGGTCATAGGGCAGCTCTATTTTTAATTTTTTGAGGAACATCCACACTGTTTTTCAAAGTGGCTGTACCAACTTGCATTCCCACCAACAGTGTAAGAGGGTTCCCTTTTCTCCACAACCTCTCCAACATTTGTTGTTTCTTGCTCTGTCAATTTTTGCCATTCTAACTTGTGTAAGGTGATATCTCAATGTGGTTTTAATTTGAATTTCCCTGATGGCTAATGATGATGAACATTTTTTCATGTGTCTGTTAGCCATTTGTATGTCTTCTTTGGAGAAGTGTCTGTTCATGTCTTCTGCCCATTTTTTGACTTGACTATTTGTTTTTTGGGTGTTGAGTTTGAGAAGTTCTTTATAGATCTTGGATACCAGCCCTTTATCTGTAGTGTCATTTGAAAAATATCTCCTCCCACTCTGTGGGTTGCCTCTTTGTTTTCTTGACTGTTTCCTTTGCTGTGCAGAAGCTTTTTATCTTGATGAAGCCCCAAAAGTTCATTTTTCCTTTTGTTTCACTAGCTTTTGGAGATATATCTTGAGAGAAGTTGCTGTGGCCGATGTCAAAGAGGTTACTGCTTATGTTCTCCTCTAGGATTTTGATGGATTCCTGTCTCACATTGAGGTCTTTCATCCATTTTGAGTTTATCTTTGTGTGTGGTGTTAGAGAATGGTCGATTCTTCTGCATGTGGCTGTCCAATTTTCCCAGCACCATTTGTTGAAGAGACTGTCTTTTTTTCCATTGCATATTTTTTTCTGCTTTATTGAAGATTATTTGACCATAGAGTTGAGGGTCCATATCTGGGCTCTCTAATCTGTTCCATTGGTCTATATGTCTGTTTTTGTGCCAGTACCATGATGTCTTGATGATCACTGCTCTGTAATATAGCTTGAAATTGGGCAACATGATGCCCCCAGCTTTGTTTTTCTTTTTCAACATTTCCTTGGCGATTTGGGGTCTTTACCGATTCCATACAAATTTTAGGATTGTTTGTTCCAGCACTAAATTTTTATTATATCAGTAACTTCTGGATTTAGAACCAACATCTGCTAGTTTTTTTTTTTATTAACAAAACCTCTCTGATTTACTTACCCCATCCTACCTCTTCTTCTGTTCAGATGGTTTATAGATTCACTTTTTCAAAGAGAAGTTATTTATTTTTATAAAACCATCAGCTTATTGTCTGAGACATGGTGATATACAGTGTATACTTATATATACAGCTGCCTCCTTAACATATATATTTGGTTGTATAATAGAAACCTCAAACATAGTATGCCTAACTGAAATATTTAAATTTCAGTTAACATTCAGTGTAATATTAGTTTCAGGTGTAGAATTTAGAGATTCATCACTTACATAAAACACCCAGTGCCTATCACAAGTGCCCTACTTAATACCCATCATACATTTAACCCAACCTACTACTACCTACCTCCCCTCCAGCAATCCTCAGTTGTTCTCTTAATTAAGAATCTCTTTTTTTGTGTGCCTGGGTGGCTCAGTTGGTTAAGCGACTGCCTTCGGCTCAGGTCATGATCCTGGAGTCCCGGGATCGAGTCCCACATCGGGCTCCCTGCTCAGCAGGGGGTGTGCTTCTCCCTCTGACCCTCCTCTCATGCTCTCTCTCATTCTCTCTCTCTCAAATAAATAAAATCTTTAAAAAAAAAAGAATCTCTTTTCTTGTTAGCTTCTCCCTCCCCCCACCATGTTCATCTGTTTTGTTTCTTAAATTCCACAGACGAGTGTAATCATGTGCTATTTGTAGTTTTCTGACTTATTTCACTTAGTATAATACACTCAAGTTATATCCATGTCATTGCAAATGGCAAGATTTCATTCTTTTTTTAGGACTAATATTCCATTCTGTGTGTACATATATACATATACACACACCACAGCTTCTTTATCCATTCATCAGTTGATGGACATTTGGGCTCTTTCCATAATTTGGCTATTGTTGATAACACTGCTATAAACATCAGGATGCATGTATCCATTGGAATCATTATTTTTGTATTCTTTGGGTAAATACATAGTAGTGCAATTGTTGGATTGTAAGGTAGTTCTATTTTTAACATTTTAAGGAACCTCTATACTGTTTTCCACAGTGGCTGGATGAGTTTGCACTCCCATCAACATTGTAAGAGGGTTCCCCTTTCTCTGTAACCTTCCCAACACCTGTTCTTTCCTGTGTTGTTAATTTTAGCCACTCTGACAGGTGTGAGTTTTGATTTGTATTTCCCTGATGAGTGATATTGAGCATCTTTTCATGCGTTTGTTAGGTATCTGTATATCTTCTTTGGAATAATGTCTATTTATGTCTTCTGCCCATTTCTTAACTGGATTATTTGTTTTCTGAATGTTAAGTTTGATAAGTTCTTTATGATTTTGGATACGAACCCTTTATCAAATATGTCATTTGCAAATATCTTGTCACATTCCGGAGGTTGTCTTTTAGTTTTGTTGATTGTTTCCTTTGTTGTGCAGAACATTTCTATTTTGATGAAGTCCCAATAGTTCATTTTTGATTTTGATTCTCTTGCCTCCAGAGATGTGTCTAGTAAGTTTTTACGGTTGATGTCAAAGAGGTTACTGCCTGTGTTCTTCGCCAGCATTTTGATGGTTTCCTGTCTTAAATTTAGGTCTTTCATCCATTTTGAATTTATTTTTGTATATGGTGTAAGAAAGTGGTCCAGTTTCATTCTGTGAGTTGCTGTCCAGTTTTCCCAACACAATTAGTTGAAGAGACTAGTTGGGTGTCCATTTTGGGGTTTTCTACTCTGTTCCATTGATGCACCTGTTTTTGTGCCAGTACCATCCTGTTTTGACAACTACAGCTTTGTAATATAACTTGAAATCTGGAATTGTGATGCCTCCATCTTTGCTATTTGGGGTCTTCTGTGGTTCCATACAAATTTTAGGATTGTTTATTCTAACTCTGTGAAAAATGCTGGTGCTATTTTGATAGGGAATGTAATAAATGCGTGGATTGCTTTGGGTAGTATAGAAATTTTAAAAATATTTGTTCTTCCATTCCATGAATGTGGAATGTTTTTCCACTTCTTTGTGTCATCTTCAATTTCTTTCATCACTGTTTTATAATTTTCAGAGTACAGATCTTTTGCCACTTTGGTTAGGTTGATTCCTAGGTATCCTATGGTTTTAGGTGCAATTGTAAATGGGATCAAATCCTTGATTTCTCTTTCTGGTGCTTCACTATCAGTGTAGAGAAATGCAAGAAATTTCTGTACATTGATTTTGTATCTTGCGACATCACTGAATTTGTGTAACAATCTACCAATTTTTTAAAATTTTATTATGTTATGTTAATCACCATACATTACATCGTTAGTTTTTGATGTAGTGTTCCATGATTCATTGTTTGCATATAACAACCAGTGCTCCATTCAGTACGTGCCCTCTTTAATACCCATCACCAGGCTAATCCATCCCCCCATCCCCCTCCCCTCTAGAACCCTCAGTTTGTTTCTCAGAGTCCATAGTCTCTCATGGTTCTACCAATTTTTTGGTGGAATCTTTTGGGTTTTTTACATAGAGTATCATGACATCTGCAAATAGTGAAACTTTGACTTGTTCCTTGCTGATCTGGATGTCTTTTATTTCTTTTTGTTGTCTGATTGCTGAGACTAGGACTTCCAGTACTATGTGAAATAAGAGTGGCAAGAGTGGACATCCCTGTCTTGTTCTTAACCTTAGAGGAAAAGCTTTCAGTTTTTCCCCAATGAAAATGATATTAGCTATGGGTTTTTCATATATGGCCTTTATTATGTTGAAGTAGGTTCTCTCTATCCCTATTGTTTTTTTAATCAAGAATGTATGCTGTATTTTGTCAAATGCTCTTTCTGTATCTATTGAGAGGATCATATGGTTCTTATCATTTCCTTTATTAATGTGGTGTGTCACGTTGATTGACTTGTGAATATTGAATCACCATTGCAGCCCAGGAATAAATCTCACTTGATCGTGGCAAATGATTCTTTTAATGTACTGATGGACTTGATTTGCTAGTATTTTGTTGAGAATTTTGGCATACATGTTTATCAGGGATATTGGCCTGTAGTAATGTTATAGTGGGGTCTTTGTCTTGTTTTAGAATCAGGGTAACGCTGGTCTCATAGAATGAGTATGGAAGTTTTCATTCCATTTCTATTTTTTGGAGTAGTTTGAGAAGAACAGGTATTAACTCTTCTTTAAATGTTTGGTTGAATTTGACAAGAGCAAGATGGTGGAGGAGTAGGAGATGTAAATTTCATCTGCTCCCAGGAATTCAGCTAGATAGGGATCAAACCTTTCTGAACACCTACGAACTCAACAGGAGATCGAAGAAAAGAATAGCAGCAACTCTCTGAACAGAAAAGTGACCACTTTCTGGAAGGTAGGACGTGTGGAGATGTGAATCCGAGGCAATATTTGGGAAGACAGACGGTGGGGGAGGGGGCCTCTGTCAGCTGCTACTGCCAAGTGATAGAACAGCAAAGCACAGAATCGGAACTTTTAGAAGTCCACTCCACTGAGGGACTCACTCCAATGGCTAAGCGGGGGGTGGACCCCACTCTGGACAGTGTGGTCTCAGGACCCTTGTGGTCACAGAAAGACCAGGGGTGCCTGAGTGCGGCAGAGCTCCCAGGTATCGGAGTAGGAAAGCTGGCTACAGAGATGGAGCTGAGGAGTGGGCTCTTAGCTTGGGGTTGTCATATACTGTGATGCGCGGTACAGTGGGGCCACTGCTCTTCCAGCAGGGACCCAACAAGTGGCAGATCTGGGGAGACTCCCCTTCTGCCCCTAGGAGGAGCAGTGCGTGAGTGCAAAACAGGAATCTGCTGGGTTTGGAGACTCCAAACGGGGTCGTGTGCCACAGATAGAAACACTCGGTCACAGGCTGGGTGAACAAGGAGTGTGGCCAGAGGCCAGGGAGACAGGAGTGAGTGACTGCTTTTCTGTGGGGGCTCACTGAGGAGTGGTACCCCGAGTTCTCAACTCCTCCAGGGCAGAGATTGGGAGGCTGCCATTTTAACTCTCATCCTCCAAAGCTGTATGGAAAGCTTGCAGGGAACAAAAGCTCCTGAGAGCAAACCTGAGCAGATTACTTAGCCTGGCCCCGGCAAGAGCGGGGCAATTAAACCTCCAGCAAAGACATTTGAGAACCACTGCAACAGGCCCCTCCCCCAGAATATCAGCAAGAAGAGCCAGCCAAGACCAAGTTTACCACAAATGAGAATGGCAGAACTCCAGCGCTAAGAGAATACTGCACATAGAATTCATGGCTATTTTCCCCATGATTCCTTAGTCTTTCAAAGTTAATTTTTTTAATTTTCTTTTTCCCTTTTTCAACCAACATCTTATCAATCCCTTATTAAAAAAATGTTTTTTATTTTTCATTTTTAGAGTCATATTCTATCCCTTCATAATAGTTACCCTTATTCCCTTATTTTTGGTGTGTATATATATATATATATATATATATATATATATATACTCATATATGAGTTGTTCTTTCTTTAAAATTTTGGGATACACTTTCTTCTAACAGACCCAAATATACCCTAAATCTCTAGTGTATGGCTTTGTTCTAGTCTCCTGCCTGATCACATTCCCTCTCTCTCTCTCTCTTTTTTTAAATCCTCTTCTTTCATTTTTCAATGAACTTCTTATCAATTCTTTTTATAAAAAACATTATAATTTTTATCTTTACACTCAAATTCTATCCCTTCATCATATTTACCCTTATTTTTGTACATATATAAGCTTTTCTTTCTTTAAAATTTTGGGAGTCATTTTCTTCTAACAGACCAAAATACGCCCAAAATCTAGTGTGTGGCACTGATCTATGCAGCAGCCTGATCATATCTGATCATACTCTTTTTTTAAAAATCTTTTTCTTTTTTCTTTCTTTCCCTTTCTTTTCCCCTGGTTTCAGGTCTTTTCTGATTTGTTTAGTGTATATTTTTCTGGGGTCAAGGTTATCCTGTTAGCATTTTCTTCTCTCATTCATCTATTCTCCTCTGGACAAAATGAAAAGACAGAAAAAATCACATCAAAAGAAAGAACAAGAGGCAGTACCGACTGCCAGGGACCTAATCAATACGAACAGTAGTAAGATGTTGGAACTAGAGTTCAGAATGACAATTTTAAAGATACAAGCTGGGCTTGAAAAAAGCATGGAAGATATTAGAGAAACCCTTTCTGGAGAAATAAAAGAACTAAAATCCAATCAAGTTGATATCAAAAAAGCTATTAATGAGGTGCAATAAAAAATGGAGGCTGTAAATGCTAGGATAAATGCGGCAGAAGAGAGAATTAATGATCTAGAAGACCAAATGATGGAAAGTAAAGAAGCAGAGAAAAAGAGATAAACAACTACTGGATCATGAGGGCAGAATTCGAGAGATAAGTGATACCATATGACAAAACAATATTAGAATAATTGGGATCCAGAAGAAGAAGAAGAAGAAAGAGAGAGAGGGGCAGATGACATAATGAGCAAATTATAGCAGAGAAGTTCCCTAATTTGAGGAAGGAAACAGACATCAAAATCCAGGGGGCACAGATAACCCCTCTCAAAATCAATGAAAATAGGTCAACAACTTGACATCTAATAGTAAAACGTATGAGTCTCAGAGACAAAGAGCAAATCCTGAAAGGAGCTCGGGGCAAGAGATCTGTAACCTACAATGGTAGAAACATTAGATTGGCAACAGACCCATCCACAGAGACCTGGCAGGCCAGAAAGGGCTGGCATGATATATTCAGAGCACTAAATGAGAAAAATATGCAGCCAAGAATACTATATCCAGCTAGGCTGTCATTGAAAATAGAAGGAGAGATAAAAAGCTTCCAGGACAAACAAAAACTAAAGGAATTTGCAAACACAAAACCAGCCCTACAAGAAATATTGAAAGGGGTCCTCTAAGCAAAGAGAGAGCCTAAAAGTAACATAGACCAGAAAGGAACACAGACAATATACAGTAATAGTCACCTTCCAGGCAATACAATGGCACTAAATTCATATCTTTCAATAGTTACCCTGAATGTAAATGGGCTAAATGCCCCAATCAAAAGACACAGGGTATCAGATTGGATAAAAAACAAGACCCATCGATATGCTGTCTGCAAGAGACTCATTTTAGACCCAAAGACACCCCCAGATGGAAAGTGAGGGGGAGGAAAATCATTTACCATGCTAATGGACACCAAAAGTAAGCTGGGGTGGCAATCCTTATATCAGACAAATCAGATTTTTAAACCAAAGACTGTAATAAGAGATGAGGAAGGACACTATATCCTACTTAAAGGGTCTATCCAACAAGAAGATCTAACAGTTGTAAATATCTCTGCCCCTAACATGGGAGCAGCCAATTATATAAGGCAATTAATAACAAAAGCAAAGAAACACATCGACAACAATACAATAATAGTGGGGGACGTTTAACACTGCCCTCACTGAAATGGACAGATCATCTAAGCAAAAGATCAACAAGGAAATAAATGATTTCAATAACACACTGGACCAAATGGACTTCATAGATATATTCAGAACATTACATCCCAAAGCAGCAGAACACATTCTTCTCTAATACCCATGGAACAGTCTCCAGAATAGATCAACCGGTACCAAAGATTGGGATCATTCCCTGCATATTTTCAGACCACAAGGCTTTGAAACTAGAACTCAATCACAAGAGGAAAGTCGGAAAGAACTCAAATACATGGAGGCTAAAGAGCATCCTACTAACGAATGAATGGGTCGACCAGGAAATTAATGAAGAATTAAAAAATTTCATGGAAACAATGAAAATGAAAACACAACTGTTCAAAATCTTAGGGATACAGCAAAGGCAGTCCTAAGAGGAAAGTATATAGCAATACAAGCCTTTCTCAAAAAACAAAAAAGGTCTCAAATACACAACCTAACCCTACACCTGAAGGAACTGGAGAAAGAACAGCAAATAAAGCCTAAACCCAGCAGGAGAAGAGAAATAAGAAAGATCAGAGCAGAAATCAATGAAATAGAAACCAAAAGAACAGTAGAACAGATCAACGAAACTAGGAGCTGGTTCTTTGAAAGAATTAACAAGATTGATAAACCCCTGGCCAGACTTATCAAAAAGAAAAGAGAAATTACCCAAATCAACAAAATCATGAATGAAAGAGGAGAGATCACAACCAACACCAAAGAAATACAAACAATTATAAGAACATATTATGAGCAACTATATGCCAGCAAATTAGATAATCTGGAAGAAATGGATGCATTCCTAGAGATGTATCAACTACCAAAACTGAACCAGGAAGAAATAGAAAACCTGAACAGACCTATAACCACTAAGGAAATTGAAGCAGTCATCAAAAATCTCCCAACAAACAAAAGCTCAGGACCAGATGGCTTCCCAGGGGAATTCTACCAAACATTTAAAGAAGAATTAATACCTATTCTTCTGAAACTGTTCCAAAAAATAGAAATGGAAGGAAAACTTCCAAACTCGTTTTATGAGGCCACCATTACCTTGATCCCAAAACCAGACAAAGACCTCATCAAAAAGGAGAATTACAGACCAATATCCTTGATGAACATGGATGCAAAAATTCCCACCAAGACACTAGCCAATAGGATCCAACAGTACATTAAAAGGATTATTCACCACAACCAAGTGGGATTTATCCCTGGGCTGCAAGGTTGGTTCAACATGCGCAAATCAATCAATGTGATACAATACATTAATAAGAGAGAGAACAAATACCATATGATCCTCTGAATAGATGCAGAAATAGCATTTGACAAAGTACAGCATACTTTCTTGATCAAAAGTCTTCAGAGTATAGGGATAGAGGGTACATACCTCAATATCATAAAAGCCATCTATGAAAAACCCATAGCGAATATCATTCTCAATGGGGAAAAACTGAGAGCTTTCTCCCTAAGGTCAGGAACATGGCAGGGATGTCCACCATCACCACCGCTATTCAACATAGTATTAGAAGTCCTAGCCACAGCAATCTGACAACAAAAAGAAATAAAAGGCATCCGAATCGGCAAGGAAGAAGTCAAACTCTCATTCTTTGCAGATGATAGGATACTTTATGTGGAAAACCCAAAAGACTCCACCCCAAAACTGCTAGAACTCATACAGGAATTCAGTCAAGTGGCAGGATATAAAATCAATGCACAGAAATCAGTGGCATTTCTATATACCAACAACAAGACAGAAGAAAGAGAAATTAAGGAGTCGATCCCATTTACAATTGCACCCGAAACCATAAGGTACCTAGGAATATATCTAACCAAGGAGGCAAAGAATCTGTACTCAGAAAATTATAAAATAGTCATGAAAGAAATTGAGGAAGACACAAAGAAATGGAAAAACGTTCTATGCTCATGGATTGGAAGAACAAATATTGTGAAGATGTCAATGCTACCTAGAGCAATCTACACATTTAATGCAATCCTTATCAAAATACAATCAACCTTTTTCAAGGTAATGGAACAAATAATCCTAAAATTTGTATAGAACCAGAAAAGACCCCGAATAGCCAGAGGAATGTTGAAAAAGAAAAGCAAAGCTGGCAGCATCACAATTCCAGACTTCAACCTCTATTACAAAGCTGTCATCATCAAGGCAGTATGGTACTGGCACAAAAACAGACACATAGATCAATGGAAGAGAATAGAGAGCCCAGAAATGGACCCTCAACTCTATGGTCAACTAATCGACAAAGCAGGAAAGAATGTCCAATGGAAAAAATACAGTCTCTTCAACAAATGGTGTTGGGAAAATTGGACAGCCACATGCAGAAGAATGAAACTGGACCATTTCCTTACACCACACACAAAAATAGACTCAAAATGGTTGAAAAGTCCTAAATGTGAGACTGGAGTCCATCAACATCCTAAAGGAGAACACAAGCAGCAACCTCTTTGACCTCAGCTGCAGTAACTTCTTCCTAGACACATCGCCAAAGTCAAGGGAAGCAAGGGCAAAAATGAACTATTGGGACTTCATCAAGATAAAAAGCTTTTGCATAGCAAAAGAAACAGTCTACAAAACCAAAAGACAACCGACAGAATGGGAGAAGATATTTGCAAATGACATATCAGATAATGGGCTAGTATCCAAAATCTATAAAGAACTTATCAAACTCGACACCCAAAGAACGAATGATCCAATCAAGAAATGGGCAGAAGACATGAACAGACATTTTTCCAAAGAAGACATCCAAATGGCCAACAGGCACATGAAAAAGTGCTCCACATCACTCGGCATCAGGGAAATCCAAATCAAAACCTTAATGAGATACCTCACACCAGTCAGAATGGCTAAAATTAACAAGTCAGGAAATGACAGATGTTGGCAGGGACACGGAGAAAGGGGAATCCTCCTACACTGTTGGTGGGAATGCAAGCTGGTGCAGCCACTCTGGAAAACAGTATGGAGGTTCCTCAAAAAGTTGAAAATAGAGGTACCCTATGACCCAGCAATTGCACTCTTGGGTATTTACCCCTAAGCTACAAAAGGGGTACGTGCAGCCCAATGTTTATAGCAGCATTGTCCACAACAGCCAATCTATGGAAAGAGCCAAGATGTCCATTGACAGATGAATGGATAAAGAAGAGGTGGTATATATATACAATGGAATATTATGCAGCCATTAAAAGGGATGAAATCTTGCCATTTGCAACAACGTGGATGGAAATGGAAGGTATTATGCTGAGCGAAATAAGTCAATTAGAGAAAGACATGTATCATATGATCTCACTGATAGGAGGAATTCTTAATCTAAGGAAACAGAGGGTTGCTGGAGTGGTGGGGCTGGGAGGGATGGGGTGGCTGGGTGATAGACACTGGGCAGGGTGTGTGCTTTGGTGAGCGCTGTGAATGTGTAAGACTGTTGAATCACAGACCTGTACCTCTGAAAGAATTATACATTATACGTTAAAAAAAAAAGAAGATAGCAGTAGGGGAAAAATGAAGCAGGGGAAATCAGAGGGGGAGACGAACCATGAGAGACTATGGACTCTGAGAAACAAACTGAGGGTTCTAGAGGGGAGGGGGGTGGAGGAATGGGTTAGCCTGGTGATGGGTGTTAAAGAGGGCACGTATTGAATGGAGCACTGGGTGTTATACACAATGAATCATGGAACACTACATCAAAATATAATGATGTAATGTATGGTGATTAACATAATAAAAAAATGTTTGGTCAAATTCCCTGTGAAGCCATCTGGCTCTGGACTTCTGTTTCTTGGCAGTTTTCTGATTACTGATTCAATTTCTTTGCTCATTATCAGTCTATTCAACTTTTCTATTTCTTCCTGTTTCACTTTTGGTAGTTTATGTGTTTCTAGGAATTTATCTATTATCTTCCAGCTTGCCCAGTTTGTTGGCATATAATTTTTTATAATAGTTTTTTAGAATTGTTTGTATTTCTGTTGTATTGGTTATGATTTCTCCTCTCTCACTCGTGATCTTATTTATTTGTGATCTTTCTCTTTTCCTTTTGATAAGTCTGGCTAGTGCTTTATCAACTTTATTTTTTTTTTTCCAATAAACCAGCTCCTGGTTTCATCTGTTCTATTGTTTTTTTTGTTTGTTTGTTTGTTTGTTTCCATATCAATTATTTCTGCTCTAATCTTTATTATTTCCCTTCTTTTGCTGGCTTTAGGCTTCATTTTTTATTCTTTTTCTAGCTCTATTCGGTGTAAGTTTAGGTTGTGTATTTGAGATATTTCTTGCTTCTTGAGGTAGGCCTGTATTCTTATATACTTCCCTCTTATGAAGGCTTTTGCTGCAACCCAAAAGTTTTGGACCATCATGTTTTCATTTTCATTTGTTTCCATGTATTTTTATTTCTTCTTTAATTTATTGGTTGACACAGTCATTTTTAGTAGGATGTTCTTTGGTCTCCATGTATTTGTGGTCTTTCCAAATTTTTTTTCTTGTGATTGACTTCAAGTGTCATAGTGTTGTGGTCTGAAAATATGTATGGTATGATCTCAATCTTTTTGTACTTGTTGAGGCCTGATTTGTGACCTAGTATCTGATCTATTCTGGAGAATGTCCCATGTGCACTTGAAAAGAATGTGTATTCTGCTGCTTTAGGATGGAATGTTCTGTATATATCTGTTAAGTCCATCTGGTCCAATGTGCCATTCAAAGCCATTTTTTCCTTGTTGATTTTCTGCTTAGATGATCTGTTCATTGCTGTATGTGGGGTGTTAAAGTCCTCTATTATTATGTATTATGATTCATGAGTTTGTTATTATTTTATATATTTGGGTGCTCCCAAGTTGGGGGTATAAATATTTATAATTGTTAGATCTTCTTGTTGGATAGACTCCTTTATTATGATATATTGCCCTTCTTCATCTATTGTTACAGTCTTTGGTTTATTTTATTTTTTTAAGATTTTATTTTTAAGTAATCTCTACACACAACTTGGGGGTCAAGCTCACAACACTGAGATGAAGAGTTGCATGCTCAACTGATTGAGGCACCCCTTTTTGGTGTAAAATATTGTCTGATATAAGTATTGCTAGTCTGGCTTTCTTTTGATGTCCATTAGCATGGTAAATCTTTCTCCATCTCTTCACTTTCAATCTGCATATGTCTCTTTAGGTCTAAAATGAGTTTCTTGTAGGCAGCATATAGATGGGCCTTGTTTTTTTTTTTAATCCATTTTGATACCCTATGTCTTTTGATTGAAGCATTTAGTCCTTTTACGTTCTCAGTGATTACTGATAGATATGAATTTAATGCCATGTTATTACATGTTTTGTCATTGTTTCTGGACATTTTCTCTGTTCCTTTCTAGTCTTTGTTGTGTTTGTTCTTTCTTTCCCACTCAAAGAGTCCCTTTTAGAATTTCTTGAAGGGCTGGCTTAGTGGTCATGAACTCCTTTACTTTTTGTTTGTCTTGGAAATTTTTCTTAAGATTTTATTTATTTGAGAGAGAGTGAGTTGAGTCAGGGGGGCAGAGAGAGAGGGAGAAGCAGACCCCCTGCTGAGCAGAGAGCCTGACATGGGGCTCAATCCCAGGACCCGAGATCATGACCTGAGGCAAAAGCAGCCACTTAACCAACTGAGCCACCCAGACACCCCTGTTTGCCTTGGAAATTCTTTATCTGTCCTTTTATTCTGAATGATGGCCTTGCTGGGTAGAATATTCTTGGGTACAGATTTTTCCTATTCTGCACATTGAATATATCATGCCACTCTCCTCTGGCCTGCCAGGTTTCTGTCTAAAGATTTGCTGCTAACCTCATTTGTTTTACCTTATAAGTTAGGGACTTCTTTTGTCTTGCTGCTTTTAGGATTTTTCTTTATCTCTATATTTTGCAAATTTAACTAACATGTCTTAGTGTTGGCCTGCTTTTGTTGATTTTGATGGGAGTTCTCTGTGCCTTCTGGTTTTGGATATCTGTTTCCTTCCCCAGATTAGTAAAGTTTTCAGCTATAATTTCCTCAAATAAATCTTCTGTCCCCTTTTCTCTCTTCTTCTAGGACTCCAAAGATACAAATGTTATTATGCTTTATGGATTCGCTGAGTTCACAAAATCTACCTTTGTGATCTAATATTTTTCTTTCCCTCTTCTTTTAAGCTTCATCATTTTCATAATTTTACCTTCCTTTTTAAGGATTTTATTTATTTATTAGAGAAAGAGAGGGAGAGAGAGAGACGGGGCAGACAGAGAGGAAGAGAGAAAAATCTTAAGCAGGCTCCACACCCAGTGTGGAGTCCATCATAGGCCTCAATCTCATGACCCTGTGGTCATGACCTGAGCTGAAGGCAAGAGTCGAATGCTTAACTGACTGAGCCATCTAGGCACCCCATTTTACCTTCTGTATCACTTATTCATTCCTCTGATTCTTCCATCCTTGTGGTCATTATATCCAGTGGGTTTTGAATCTCAGTTAATACATTTTTCATTTTGGCCTGACTAGTTTTTAGATCTTTTATCTCTGCAGTAAGAGACACCCTGCTGTCTTCTATGCTTTCCTCAAGCCCAGTTAGTATCCTTATGATTGTTCCTTTAAATTCTGGATCAGGCATATTACTTATATCTGTTTCAATTGGATCCCTGGCCATGACCTTTTCTGGTTCTTTCTTTTGGGATGAATTCCTCCATCTTGGCATTTGGTCTAGTTCTATCTTCTTGTGTGTGTTAGGAAATCCTGTTATGTTTCCTGCTCCTGAGAATAATGGCTTTATAAAGAAGAAGTCATATACTGCATAGGGCCTGGTGCTTCAGAATGTGTCTGTGGTGTATGCAGTGTGCACTCTGCTGCTGTGTTTTGGCTATACTTCCCCTCAGGTAAGTCCTCTGCAGTGTTTCTCCTTGCCTTCAGTGGGAAGTGTTTGGTGTGGCAAGTTTTAACTAGGTGTGCTCTGGTCTGCTTGTTAAAAGAGACCTGATGCTATTTCCACTAGAGCTGAAGCTTTGAAGAACTCTGTGGTCAGTAGACGAGGCATGTGCATGGGGGTAGCTGTGCTGGTGTTCTGGGGGAGAGGCCTACTGTGCAGGTTCTCAGGCACACTTGTTCCAGAAAAGCAGCACCAGCAGAGTGCAGGGAAGCAAGGCTTGGTGTAAGCAGTTTAGCCCACGAGTGTTAGCATTGTGCTGCTTGCTGAAGTTAGTTTATGCTGAATGGCGGGGGAGAGAACTGGGGCCAACCAGCTCCCTAGTCTCCAGAGAGGGAGTGTTTGCACCCTCTGCTGTCCGGGAAGCCCTCCCAGAAGAGCAAAGAATCTCCCCTCCTGTGTCTCAGTCATCCCTCAGATCGCTGCCTTCACCCTAACTGTGTCCAGGTTGTCTGCCTGCCCAGCAGCACAGTATACCTTGGGCTCTATCCTAGGCAGGTAGTCTGAGTTTTAAAACTCCAAACTGTAGGGACCTGACATGGCAGGTACCTGCACTGGATGGTCTTGCTGACCTGGGACTGATGCAGGTTTATCCCAGAAGGGCAGTCACACCAAAGTGCAGAGGCATGGAGTTTGGAGTAAAGTGCAGCAAAGAGCCATTGTCCAGGTTAGCTGCCCTCAGGTGTCTTTGTACCTATGCTGCGAGACAGGGGAGGGAAATGGTGCCTGCCAGCTTTTTTGTCCCTGGAGAGCCAATGCCACCTCTCCCAGATGCACTCCAATATGGGGAAACTGCCTCCCACTATGTCCCAGAGGATCCTCAGATTGTGCCCTTTGCTCCCAGGCTATCTGCTCTCCTCCACAGGAGCACTGCAGTGCCCTCAGGGTTCCATATGAGCCACACTGCGACCTTCTAAAACTCCTGTCTTTGAGCCCAGGTGGTTGTAAAAACTCATGAAAATCAGCCCCTCTTGTTTTCCCAATGACTTTGGGGAAGTGTTTTCCTTTTGTGATCTCCTGTGTATTTCTCTTTCTATCATGAGCCTCTCTCTGAGACTAGGGCTCCCTCCCCTCTACACCACCTGCGATCTGTTTCTCCTTCAAACCATGTCTCTCTGCACCTCCTACCGTCAATGATGTGGCCTCCTCTCTCCCTCTAGTTGTGCAGTTTGTTCTGTAGGTCCTCAGAGTGATTTCTTGGGTATTAAGGATAATTTGATATTTATCTAGCTGTGTTCAAGGGATGAGGCAAGACTAGGGTCCTCTTAATACTCCATCTTCTGAATTCCTTTTTTTTATTCAAGTATAATTAATATATAGAATTATAATAGTATAAGGTGTACAATATAATGTTTCAACAATTCTATACATTTGTCAGTGTTCATCAAGATAAGTATACTCTTGGAGACAGGAAGATGGCACTGAAGGAGGAGGACCCTAGGCTCACCCTGTCATATTAATACAACAAGATAATTACCAAACCATCAGAAATACCCCAGAAATCAACCTGAAGACTGACAGAACAAACTCCACAACTAAAGTGAAAGAAGAAGCCACATCAAAAAATGTAGGAAGTGTAGAGACGTGGTTTAAGGGAGAAACAGATCCTGGCTGCAGCAGAGGGGAGGGAGCCAGGATTGTGGAGAAGGGTGAGAGAGAGAGGAGCATACAGGGGAATGAACAAAGAGAATGTTTCCCTAAAGCCACTGGCTTGGAAAACAAGAGAGGTTGAATTTTGTGAGTTCTTGCAACCAGTGGGGCTTAAAGCCTGGAGTTTTAAAGGTGAGCAGGCTATACTGGGATAGTGCCTGGAGGGCACTGCAGTGCTCTTGGAGGAAGGCAGACAGACAACCCAGGTGCATACAGCATTGAAAGAGTGATCTGAAGAGTGCCTAGGACACAGTGGGGAGATTATTTTCTCTTCTCAGAGCAGTACAGTGAGAGGCAGCATTCATGGAGACACCACTCCAAATACAAAGGAGCTGGCCAGCACCATTTCCCTCCTCTACCCCTTAGTATAAACACAGAACCACCTATGGGAAGCAGCACAGTGTAGACACTGGCTGCCCAACTTGCTTACATTAAGCCCCCTCCCCCCCCCATGCTATGGTGGAAAGGTCCATCTCAGTCACATTTACCTCTGTCCCCATGTGGCAGGCCCCTCCCCCAGAAGACCAGCACAGACCCCAGCCCATACCATATATCCCAACCAGAGAGTTTTTCAGGGCCCCAATTCTGGGGAAGGTGGTGACAGGTCTCATTTCAGAAGCAGACCAGAGCATATCTAATTAAAACTCACCACATTCAGGTGAGGGACCAAACACTGCCCACAGCAGGCAAGGAGAGCCCCTGCAGATGACTGGCCTGAAGGATAGAGCAACCAGAACACAACAGCAGAGAACACACAGCACATGGTGGAGACATTCCCATAAGTGCCAAGCCACAGGCACTACATGACCTCTTCTTCCTAAGGACATTACATTTAGGAGGTGGAGACATAACTGGTTTTTCTAAAAAAAAAAAAAGTAGCAGGCAGAGATGTAGAAAAAATCAGAAGACAGAGGAATTTATCCCAAATGAAAGAATAAAGCCACGGCCAGAGATCTAAGTAAAACAAATATAAGTAACATGCCTGATGGAGAATTTAAAGCAATGATCATAAGGATACTCACTGGGCTTGAAAAAAGAACTGAAGACATTAGTGAGACACTTACCACAGAGATAAAAGGGTTAAAAAAGAATCAATCAGAGATGAAGTGTGCAATAAACAAGATTAGAAACATGCTTAATGCAATGAAAAACAGGCCGGAAGAAGCAGAAGAATGAATCAATGACCTAGAAGACAAAGTAATGGAGACAATGAAGCTGAAAAAAAGAAACAAGAATTAAGTAAAATGAGAATAGACTTAGAAAACCCTGTTGACTCCATCAAATGTAATAACATATGTATTACAGGAGTCCCACAAGCAGGAGAGAGAGAAAAGGCGGCAGAAAATTTGACGAAATAATAGATGAAAACATCACTAATCTGGGGAAGGAAACAGACATCCAGATCCCGGAGGCAGAGAACTTTCATCAAAATCAACAAAAGCAGACCCACACCAAAACATAATAATTAAAGTTGCAAAATATAATGATAAAGAAAAAAATTTTTAAAGCAGCAAGACAAAAGAAGTAAGCAACTTACAAGGGAAAAACCATAAGGCTAGCAGATTTTTCAACAAAAACTTTGCATGTCAGAAGAGAGCAGCATGATTTATTCAAAGTTTTGAATGGGAAAAATCTGCAGCCAAGAATACTCTATCCAGCAAGGCTATCATTCAGAATAGAAGGAGAGATAGTTTCCCAGACAAAGAGTTTTTGACCACTAACCCAGTCCTGCAAGAAATATTAAAGGGGACTCTGAGTGGAAAGAAGAGACCAAAAGTGAGAGTATGAAGGTAGGAAACAGAAAAGTAGTAAAATGAGTATTTCTGTAAATATCAATCAAGGAACTCACACACAAAAAAGGATATAAAATATAATAACATAAACCCAAAATGTGCAGATGAGAGGAGAAAAGAGTGGGTTCAAACATAAATGACCATCAACTTAATATACACTGCTGTATGCAGAACAGGTTATATATAAACCTAATGGAAACCATATATCAAAAAACCACTAATAAACATGCAAATAATAAAGACAAAGAAATTCAAATATATCATAAAATCAGCAAATCATGAGAGAAAGACAAGAAAAGATCAGAGAAAATCTCCCCAAACCACAAAACAAGTGATAAAATGACAATATATATCTATCAATAATTACTGTGAATGTAAATGGACTAAATGCTCCAATCAAAAGACATAGGGTGCCAAAATGGAAAAGAAAACAAGTCCCATCTGTATGCTGCCTACAAGAGACTCATTTTAAACCTAAAGACACCAGCAGATTGGAAGTGAGGGGATATAGAAACATATATCATGCAAATGGATGTCAAAAACAAACAAACAAACAAACAAACCTAGAATAGCAATACTTATATTGGACAAACTGACTTTCAAACAAAGACTGTAACAAGAGACAAAGAAGGGATCTATATAATAATAAAGGGGACAATCCAATAAGAAGATATGTCAATTGTAAATATTTATTCACCCAACATGGGAGTACCCAAATACATAAAACAATAATAAACATAAAGAACTGATAATGACATAATAATAGTAGGGGACTTTAACACCCTATTGACAAGAACGGAGAGATTATCTAAATAGAAGATCAACAAGGAAGCAATGGCTTTGAATGACACTCTGGACCAGATGGACTTAACAGATATATTCAGAACATTCCATCCTAAAACAGCACAATACACATTCTTTTCAAGTGCACATGGAACATTCTCCAGAATAGATCACATATTAGGGCACAAAACAGGCCTCAACAAATTCACGAATGGAACCACACCATGTACTTTTTCTGACCACAACACTATGAAACTAGAAATCAACCACAAAAAAAAAAAATCTGGAAAGACCACAAATACATGGAGGTTATATAACCTGCTACTAAACAATGAATGGGTCAACCAGAAATTAAAAGATACATACACAAAAAGAAAGTAAAAAATACATGAAAACAAATGAAAATGAAAACACTACAGTCCAAAACACTTGTGATGCAGCAAAAGTGGTTCTAAGAGGGAAGTTTATACCAATACAGGCCAACCTTAAGGAGCAAGAAAAAGCTCAAATAAACAACCTTACGCCTAAAGGAGCTAGAAAAAGAACAACACATAAAACCTAAAACAACAGAATGAAGGAAATAATAATGATTATAGAAGAAATAAATGATGTAGAAACTAAGAAATAATAGAACAGATAAAATGAAACCAGAAGCTGGTTCTTTGAGAAGATCAACATAGTTGATAAATCTCTAGCCAGAGTTATCAAAAAGAAAAGAAAAAGGACCCAAATAAATAAAATCACAAATGAGAGAGGAGAAATAATAACCAACACCACAGAAATATAAACAATTATAAGAGAAAATTATGAAAAACTATACACCAACAAATTGGACAACCTGGAAGAAATGGATAAATTCCTCGAAACATACAAATTACCAAAACTGAAACAGGAAAAAATAGAAAATTTTAACAGATTACCAGCAAAGAAATGGAATCAAAAGTCCAGGACCAGATGGCTTCACAGGCAAATTCTACCAAATATTAGAATTAATACCTATTCCTCTTAAACTATTCCAAAAAATAGAAAAGGAAGGAAAACTTCCAAAATCATTCTATGAGCAAGCATTATCCTGATACCAAAACCAGATAAAGACCCCAGTAAACAAACACACAAACTACAATATGCCTGAACATAGATACAAAAATCCTCAGTAAATACTAGCTACCAAATCCAAAAATACACTAAAAAAACCAGTCTCCACAATCAAGTGGGGTTTTTTCCTGGGTTGCAAAGGTGGTTCAATATTCATGAATCAATCAACTTGATACATCACATTAAGAAAAGAAAGGAGAAGAGCCATATGATTCTTTCAATAGATGCAGGAAAAGATTTTGGCAAAGTTACCACATCCATTCATGATAAAAACTCTCAACAAAGTAGCTTTACAGGGAACATACCTCAACATAATAAACACTGTATATGAAAAATCCATGGCTAGCATCATCCTTAATGGAGAAAACTGGAAAGCCTTTTCACTAAGCTCAGGAAAAAGACTAGGATATCCACTCTCACTGCCTTTAGTGAACATAGTACTGGAAGTCCTAGCTACAGCAATCAGACAACAAAAAGAAATAAAAGGCATCCAAATCAGCAAGGAAGAAATAAAACTTTCACTATTTGCAGATGACATAATACTCTATATAGAAAACCTGAAAGACTTCACCAAAAAACTGTTAGAATTGATCAACAAACTCAGTAATTCACAGGATACAAAAATCAACATACAGAAATCGGTTGTATTTCTATACACCAATAATGAAGCACCAGAAAGAGAAATTAAGAAAACAGTCCCATTTACAATTGCACCCAAAATTATAAGAAACCTAGGAGTAAACCTAACGATAGAGGTGAAAGACCTGTACTCTGAAAAATATAAAACACTGATAAAAGATATTGAAGATGAGACAAAGAAATGGAAAGATATTTCATGTTCATGGATTGGAAGAATAAGTATTGTTAAAATGTCTATGGTACCCAAGGCAATCTACATATTTAAGGCCATACCTATCAAAGTACCAACAGCATTTTTCACAGAGCTAGAACAAACAATCCTAAAATTTGTATGGAACCATGAAAAAACCCTGAATAGCCAAAGCAACCTTGAAAAAGTAAAGCAAAGCTGGAGGCATCACAATTTTGGATTTCAAGTTGTATGACAAAGCTGTAGCGATCAAAACAGGATGGTAGTGGCAAAAAATAGATACATAGATCAACAGAGCAGAATTGAAAATCCAGAAAGGAACCCACAACTCTTGTCAATTACTCTTTAACAAAGCAGGAAAGAATATCCAATGGGAAAAAAGTAAGTCTCTTCAAAAATGGTGTAAGGAAAACTGGACAGCTACATGCAAAGGAAAGAAACTGTACCACTTTCTCACACCATACACAAAAATAAACTCAAAATTGATGAAAGACCTAAATGTGAGTCATGAAACCATGGAAATCCTAGTAGAGAACACAGGCAGTAACCTCTTTGACATTGGCCATAGCAACTTTTTTCTAGTTATGTCTCCTGAGGGAAGGGTAACAAAAGCAAAAATAAACTATTGGGACTGCATCAAAATAGATAGCTTCTTGCACAGCAAAGGCAACAATCAATAAAACTAAAAGGCAACCTATGTAATGGGAGAAAGTATTTGCAAATAACACATCTGATGAAGGGTTAGTATCCAAGATATACAAACAACTTATAAAACTCAGCACCCAAAAAACAAATAATCCAGTTAAAAAATGGGCAGAAGACATGAATAGACATTTTTCCAAAGAAGACATACAGATGGCCAATAGACAGTCACTCCTCACCACTGATCATCAGGGAAATTCAAATCAAAACTAGAATGAGATATCACCTCTCAGCTGTCAGAATAGCTAAAATCAACAAAAAGCAACAGGTGTTGGTGAGGATGTGGAGAAAGGGGAACCCTCTTGCACTGTTGCTGGGAATGCAAACTGATGCACCCACTCTGGAAAACAGTATGGAGGTTCCTCAAAAAAGTTAAAAATAGAACTAAGCTATGATGCAGCAAACCCACTAATAGCTATTTGCTCAAAGAATATAAAAATCCTAATCCAAAGGGACATATGCACCCCAACATTTATAGCAGCATTGTGTATAATAGCCAAATTATGGAAATAGCCCAAGTGTCCATTGACTGATGAATGGATAAAGAAGACAGGTGATACTGGGTGTTATATGCAACTGATGAATCACAAACTCTACCTCTAAAACTAATAATACACTACATGTTAAATAACTGAATTTAAATAATACAAAATTTAAAAATTACTCAAAAAAAGAAGATAGATGATAAATAGGTGATAGGGATTAAGGAGTGAACTTGTTATGAATACCAGGTGATGTATGTTAAGTGTTGAATCACTATATTGTACACCTGAAACTAATATAACACTGTATGTTAACTAACTGGAATTCAAATAAAATGTAAAAAAAGTTAAGTGTACCCTTAATCCGCTTTATCTGTTTCACCCATCCCCCAACCACCTCCCCTCCACCAACCACCTGTTTGTTCTCTATATTTAAGCATCTTTTTTGTCTCGTTCCTTTGTACAGTTTTTTGTTTCTTAAATTCCACATGACGAAAATCATACGGTATGTCTTTCTCTGACTTATTTTGCTTAGCATTATACCCTCTAGATCCATCCATGTTGTTACAAATGGCAAAATTTTATTATTTTTGTGGCTGAGTAATATTCCATTGTGGGTGTGTATATGTGTTCACCTATTGATGGACACTTCGGCTGCTTCCATAATTTGGCTATTGTAAGTAATGCTGCAATAAACACAGGGGTGTATATATATTTTTGAATTAGGGTTTTCATTTGCTTTGGGTAAATACCCAGCAGTGGAATTACTGGATCATACTGTAATTCTAGTTTTAATTTTTTGAGGAATATACATACTATTTTCCACAATGGTTGCACCAATTTGCATTCCCTCCAACAGTGTAGATTTCCTTTTTCTCCATATCCTTGGCAACACTTGTTATTTTTTTGTGTTTTTTATTTTAGCTATTCTGACAAGTATAAAATGATCTTTACTGTAGTATTAATTTGCAATACCCTGATGATTAGTGATGTTGAGCATCTTTACATGTGTATTGTCCATCTGTATGTCTTCTTTGAAAAATGTTTAATCAGCTCCTCTGCTCATTTAAAAATGGATTATTTTTTGATGTTGAGTTGTATAAGGTCTTCATACATTTTAGATATTAACCCTTTATTGGACATATTGTTTACAAATATCTACTCTCATTCAGTACATTGCCTTTTTGTTTTGTTGATGGTTTCCTTCACTATGCCAAAGCTTTTAATTTTGGTATAGTCCTAATATTTTAATTTAGCTTTTGTTTCCCTTGTCAGTGGAGACATATCCAGAAAATGTTTCCATAGCAGAAAATGTTTCATTGGCAGAAATTATTGCCTATGTTTTCTTCTAGGAATTTTATAATTTCATGTCTCATATTTAGATCTTTAATCCATTTTCAGGGTTTTTTTGTGTGTGTATTGTGTAGGAAAGTGGTCCAGTTTTCCCAACACAATTTGTTGAAGACACTGCCTTTCCCCCACTGTATATTCTTGCCTCCTTTGTTGTAGAATAATAGACCAGAAAAGCTTGGGTTTATTTCTGGACTCTATTCTGTTTCACTGACTTGTGTGTCTATTTTTGTACCCATACCATACTGTTTTGATTATTACAGCTATGTAGTATATCTTGAAATCTAGGATTGTGATATCTCCAGCTTTGTTCTTTTTCAAGACTGTTTCAGTTATTTGAGGTCTTTTTTGGTTACAGACAAATTTTAGGATTATTTGCTCTAGTTCTGTGAAAAATGTTGTTAGTATTTTGATAGGGATTGTACTGAATCTCTAGATAACTTTGGGCAGCATGGACAGTTTAACAATTTTGTTCTTCCAATCCATGAGCATGGAATATATTTCCATTTGGGTCATCCTCAATTTTTTTCACCAATGTTTTATAGTTTCTGGAGTATAGGTTTTTCATCTCCTTGGTTAAGTTTATTCCTAGGTACTTTATTATTTTTGGTGCAATTACAAATGGGATTGTTTTCTTAATTTCTCTACTATTTCATTGTTAGCATATAGAAATGCAACAGATTTCTGTACATTGATTTTGTACCCTGCAACTTCTCTGAGTTCACTTATCAGTTGTGGCAAGTTTTTGGTGGAGTCTTTCAGGTTTTCTACATATAGTATCATGTTATCCTCAAATAGCAAAAGTTTTACTTCTTGGCTGATTTGGATACCTTTTATTTCTTTTTGTTGTCTGATTGCTGTGGCTAGGACTTCTAGTACTATGTTGAAGAAAAGTGGTGAGAGGGGATATACTTGTCTTCTTCCTAATCTTAGAGGAAAAGCTCAGTTTTTCCCCATTGAGAATGATATTAGCTGTGGGTTTTTATATATGGCCTTCATTATGTTGAGGTATGTTCCCTCTAAACCTACTTTGTTGAGAGTTTTTAATCATGAATGGGTATTATACTTTATCAAAACCTTTTTCTGCATTGATTTTGATTTTTTCTTTTCTGTTGTTAATGTGATGTATCACATTGATTGATTTATGAATATTGAACCACACTTGCATCCCTGGAATAAATCCTACTTGATTATGATGGATGAGTTTTTGGATATGTTATTTTATTTAATTTGCTAATATTTTGAAGATTTTTGTGTCTGTGTTCATCAGAGTATTGGTCTGTAGTTTTCTTTTTTTGTTGTGCCTTTTTCTGGTTTGGGTATCAGGATAATGCTGGCCTCATACAATTAATTTGGAAGCTATCCTTTCTCTTCTATTTTTTGGGAATAATTTTAGAAGGATAGGTACTAACTCTTCTTTAAATGTTTGGTAGAATTTACCTGTGAAACCCTTTGGTCCTGGACTTTTGTTTGTTGGGCGTTTTTTTTTTTTAATTACTAACTCAATTTTGTTGCTAGTAATCAATCTATTCAAATTTTGTAACTCTTCCTGTTTCAGTTTTGGAAGGTTCTATGTTTCTAGGAATTTATCCTAGAAATTTCTTCTAGGTTGTTCAATTTGTTGGCATATAATTTTTCATAATATTCTCGTAATTGTTTGTATTGTTCTGGTACTGGTTGTTATTTGTCCTTCATTTCTGATTTTATTTATTTAAGTCATTTCTCTCTCTCTCTTTCTTTGATGAGTTTGGCTAAAGGTTTATCAATTTTGTTTATCTTTTTTTTATTATGTTCACTTAGCCAACATATAGTACACCATTAGTTTTTGATGCAGTGTTCAACAGTTCATTAGTTGCATATAACACCCAGTGCTCATCACAACACATGCCTTCCTTAATACCCATCATCTAGTTACCCATCCCCCCATTTCCCTCCCTTCTGTAACCCGCGGTTTGTTTCCCAGAATCCAGAGTCTCTCATGGTTTGTCTCTCTCTCTCTGATTTCTTCCCATTCAGTTTTCCCTCCCTTCTCCTCTATTCCTCCTGCTATTCCTTATGTTCCGCATATGAATGGAACCATATGATAATTGTCTTTCTCTGATTGACTTATTTCACTTAGCATAATCTCCTCCAGTTCCATGTTATCTTTTCAGAGAATGAGCTCCTAATTTCAGTGATCTGTTCTATTATTTCTTCAGCCTCTATTTCATTTATTTCTGCTCTAATCTTTATTATTTTCATCCTTCTACTGACTTTGGGCTTTATTTGTTTTTATTTTTCTAGCTCCTTTAGGTTAAAGGTTAGGTTGTTTATTTGCGATTTTGCTTGCTTCTTGATGTAGGCCTGTATTCCTATAATCTTCCCTCTTAGAATAGCTTTTGCTGCATCCCAACGATTTTGGATCATTTTTTTTCATTTTCCTATGTCTTTATGTGTTTTTTTGATTTTCTTTTTGATTTCTTGGTTGAGGAAATCATTCATTGTTTAGAAGCATGTTATTTAACCTCCATGTATTTGTGTTCTTTCTAGATTTTTTTCTTATGATTGATTTCTGGTTTCATACCATTGTAGTCAAAAAAGATGCACAACATGATTTCAATATTTTAAAACTTATTGAGACTTGTTTTGTGGCCTAACATCTGACCTCTTCTGGAGAATGTTCCATGTGCATTTGTAAAGAATGTGTATTCTGCTGTTTTAGGATGGGATGTTCTAAATATATTTGTTAGGTACATTTGGTCCAGTGTGTCATTGAAAGCCATTGTTTCCTTGTTGATTTTCTGTTTGGATGATCTATCCATTGCTGTAAGTGGGTGTTAAAGTCCTCTATTATTATTGTATTACTGTCAGTTTCTTTTTTTATATCTGTTAATAATTACCTTTTGCATTCAGGTAGTCCTATATTGGGTCCATAAATATTTACAATCGTTATATCCTCTTGATGGATTGTTCCCTTTATCATTATGTAGTGTCCTTCTTTTTTTAACAAGGCTTTTCTTCTTTCTTTTCTTTCTTTCTTTCTTTCTCTTTCTTTCTTTCTTTCTTGTTCCCTTTATCATTATGTAGTGTCCTTTTTTTTAACAAGGCTTTTCTTTCTTTTCTTTTTCTTTCCTCCTTCCTTCCTTCCTCCCTCCCTCCCTCTCTCTCTTTCCCTTCCTTCCTTAAGAATTATTTATTTAATTGAGAGAGAGAGAGCGAGGGAGCACACAGAGATGTTAAGGGAGAAGCAGACTCCCCACCGAGCAGGCAGCCCAAAGTAGGGCTTGATCCCAGGACCCTGGAATCATGACCTGAGCTGAAGGCAGATGCTTAAATGATTGAGCCACCCAGGTGCCCCTATGTAGTGTCCTTCTGTGTCTCTTGTTACAATCTTGGTCTTTAAGTCTGATTTGTCTGATAGAACTATTGCTACCTCAGTTTCCTTTACGCTTTCATTTGCATGGCAAATGTTTTTCCATCCCTCCACTTTCAATTTGCATGAGTCTTTAGGTCTGAAATTTGTCTCTTATAGGCAGCATTGCTTTTTTATCCATTCAGTCACCTATGTCTTATGAATGGAGCATTTAGTTCACTTACATTCAAAGTAATTATAAATAGGTATATACTTAGTACCACTTTGTTACTTGTTTTATGTGTTTTTTTTAGTTCTTTTACTTAATTAATTTTTAAAAAGATTTTATTTATTTATTTGAGAGAGAGAGCAAAAGCAAGTGCAGGAGTGGGGGTTGGGGCAGAGGGACAAGCAGACTCCCCACTGAGCAGGGAGCCTGACATAGTGCTGGATCCCAGGACCCTGAGATCATGCCCTGAATAGAAGTCAGATGCTTAACTGACTGTGCCACCCAGGTGCTCCTCTTCTTTAGTTCTTTACTTTTCTTTCTTCTCTTGCTCTCTTCCCTTGTGGTGTGATGGCTTTATTTAGTGATGTGCTTGGATTCCTTTCTCTTTATTTTGTGTGTATCTATTATAGGTTTTTGATGTGTTACCATTAGGTTCATATAAAATGTGTTATGCATATAGCAGTCTATATTCAGTTGATAGTCACTTAAGTTTAGACCCATTCTGAACCTCCTGCTCCTTCATTTTCACCTAAATTCTTCTTTCTCTCTCCGTACTTTACCCTGTACCTCCCCTGTTCTTTTCTTATCTCAGAAATGGCAATTCTACTAGTCTAGTACTTTAAGTCCAAAACTGTGAGGTCAGCCCTGGCTCTTCTCTGTCTTTCATACTACTTATCTAATCAATCTGACAATCCTGTCAGGTATTCTTTTGAAATCTATCCAGACTCTAATCACTATCTCACCACTCACATTGTCCCCACCCTGCTCTAAACCAACCTCATCTTTTCCCTGGATTATTGGTATACTCCCCTAATAGGTCATCCTCCTTCTGTTCTTTCTCCCTGCATCTATTTTCTCATTTAATTTTTATTATTTTTTTAATTTTAATTCCAGTATAGTTAACATACAATGTTATATTAGTTTCAGGTATACAATATAGTGATCAGTAATTCCATACATCACCTGGTGCTTATCATAGCAAATGCTCTCCTTAATCCCCATTTCCTCAGGCACCTCACCTCTGTTAACCATCACTTTGTTCTCTATAGTCTGTTTCTTGCTTTGTCTCTCTCATTTTTCCTTTGCTCATTTGTTTTGTTTCTTAAATTTCAAATCATATGGCATTTTTATTTCTCTGACTTATTTCACTTAGTATTATACTCTCTAGCTCCATCCATGTCATTGTAAATGGCAAAAGTTCATCATTTCTTATGTCTGAATAAAATTCCACTGTGTGTGTGTGTGTGTGTGTGTGTGTGTGTGTGTTTCTCACATCTTTCTTTATCCATTCATCAACTGATGGACACTTGGGCTGCTGCTGTATCTTGATTGTTGTGAATAATGCTGCTATAAACATAGTGTTCTTGTATTTTTTTCAAATTAGTGTTCTTGTATTCTTTGGGAAAATACCCAGTAGTGGAATTGCTGGATCATAGGGTAATTCTATTTTTAACTTTCTAAGGAATCTCCATACTGTTTTCCAGAGTGGCTACACCAGTTTGCATTCCCACCAACATTGCTTACAGCTATTTTCAATTCAGCAGAAAGAGGGATTCTGTTAAAACAGAGGCCAGATCATGTTGAATCTCTGTTCAAAATCCTCCAAATGGTCCCCATCTTACACAGTATAAATGTCAGAGTCCTTACCTTGTCCTACAAGGGTCTATATTTGACTGTGCCCACTGATCTCATCTCCTTCCCTCTCTTTCTTGCTCACTCTGTTCCTAGCCACACTGATCTTTCTAGAAAATACCAAGAAATTTTCTGCTACAGAGCATTTTTATTTATTATTTCTTCTCTCTTTCTCCTCCTCCCCAAAATATATGCAGGGCCTATACCTTCATTTCATTCCGATCCCTTCTCAAATGTTCCCTTATTAGAGAGGCCTTCCCTGATAACTTTCCAGCGCACATCACTTTCTCTCCCTTTTTCCCTATTATATTTCTTTCCACAACATTTACCACCAACAATTTTATTTATTGTCCATTTTTTCTACAGTGTAAGTTAAGCTCATTGAGGGCAAAAAGAAACATCTAGTGAGGGTCTCCTATTGGCCAGGTCCTTTTCTAGGACATGGGGATATAAAAGTGAACAAAACTGATAATACCACTATCCTTCTGGCATTTCCATTATAGAATTATAATAAGCTGCTATATTTTCTCAGTAAATATTTGATGAATGCATTGAATAAATATATAGCATACACTGAATAGAGTTATAGAAATTGTTCAAATTTAAAGAATATTTGGATTGGCTCCTCACTCTTTAACTCATTGAATCTCCCACCCCATCTAAAAAATGGTTCTGTAGCTTCCCAGGTGAAAGGCTAGAAATTTATTTGAATCCCAGGACCTCTAGACATTCTATACTCCTACCTCTAAGGGCTCTTGGGTTCCTCCTAAGTATACTGTTTAAAGAAAAATATCCGAAAGGCATCCAAATGGGCAAGGAAGAAGTCAAACATTCACTCTTTGCAGAACACATGATACTCTATGTAGAAAACCCAAAAGACTCCACCAAAATTTTGATAGAAAGGGTTCATGCATTCAGCAAAGTGTCAGGATATAAAATCAACATACCAAAATCTGTTGCATTTCTATACACCAACAATGAAGCACCAGAAAGAGAAATCAAGGAGTAGAGATCCCATTTACCATTGTATCTAAAATCATAAGACACCTTGGAATAAACCTAACCAAAGTGGTAAAAGATCTGTACTCTGAAAACCATAAAGCACTGATGAAAGAAACCAAAGATGACACAAAGAAGTGGAAAAACATTCCATGCTCATGGATTGGAAGAAAAAATATTGTTAAAATGTCTATACTACCCAAAGCAATCTACACATTCTGTGCCATCCCTATCAAAATACCACCAGCATTTTGCACAGAGCTAGAACAAACAATCCTAAACTTTGTATGGAACCACAAAAGATCCCATATAGCCAAAGTAAGGTTGAAAAAGAAAACCAAAGCTGGAGGCATCACAGTCCCAGACTTCAAGCTGTATTACAAAGCTGTAATCATCAACACAGTATGGTCTTGGCACAAAAATGGACACATAGATCAATGGAACAGAACAGAGGACCCACAGCTATACGGTCAGCCAATCTTCAACAAAGCAGGAAAGAATATCCAATGGAAAAAAGACAGTCTCTTCCACAAAGGGTGTGGGGAAAACCGGACAGCAACACACAGAAGAATGAAACTGGACCACTTTCTTTCACCCATACACAAAAATAAATTCAAAATGGATGAAAGACCTAAATGTAAGACAGGGAACCACCAAAATCCTAGAGGAGAAAACAGGCAGCAACCCTTTGACCTTGGCTGCAGCAAATTCTTACTAGACATGTCTCTGGAGGCAAGAGAAACAAAAACAAAAATGAACTATTGGGACCTCATCAAGATAAAATGCTTCTGCACAGCAAAGGAAACAATCAATAAAACTAAAAGGCAACCAATGGAATGGGAGAAGATATTTGCAAATGACATATCTGATAAGGGGCTAGTATCCAAAACCTATGAAGAGCTTATCAAACTCAATACCCCCAAAATAAGAAAATCCAGTTAAGAAATGGGCAGAAGACATGAACAGACATTTCTCCAAAGAAGACATCCAGATAGCTAACAGACTCATGAAAAGATGCTCAACATCACTCATCATCAGGGAAATGCAAATCAAAACCACAATGAGATACCACCTCACACCTGTTCTGAGTGGCTAAAATTAACAGCATAGGAAACAACAGATGTTGGTGAGGATGCAGAGAAAGAGGAACCCTTTTGCACAGTTTGTGGGAATGCAAACTGGTGCAGCCACTCTGGAAAAGAGTATGGCGGTTCCTCAAAAAGTTAAAAATAGAACTACCCTACCACACAGCAATTGTACTACTAGGTATTTATCCAAAGGATACAAAAGTGTTGATTCGAAGGGGCACATGCACCCTGTGTTTTAGCAGTGTTTATAGCAGCACTATCAACAAAAGCCAGTTTATGGAAAGAGCCCAAATATCCGTTGACTGATGAATGGATAAAGAAGATATGGTATATATATTCAATGAAATATTACTCAGCAAATCAAAAAGAATGAAATCTTGCCATTTGCAACAAGGTGGATGGAACTAGAGTGTATTATGCTGAGCGAAATAAGACAAATATCATATGATTGCACTCATATGTGGAATTTATGAATCAAAACAGATGAACATAGGGGAAGGGAAGGAAAAATAAAATAAGATAAAAACGGAGAGGGAAGCAAACCATAAGAGACTCTTAACTATAGAGAACAGACTGAGGGTTGCTGGAGGGGAGGTCAGTGGGGGGAGGATGGGCTAAATGGGTGATGGGCATTAAAGACGGAACTTGTTGGGATGAGCACTGGGTATTATATGTAAGTGATGAATCACTAAATTCTTCTCCTGAGACCAATACCACAGTACATGTTAACCAACTTGAATTTAAATTAACAAAAAGAAAAATATCTGGTATTCCATTAGAAATTGGGGATCAACACATAGTGATGAAATCTAGTGACTATCAGCCCAGGAGGAAATGAGATAAGGAGTGCTACGAATGAATAAGGGAAGCTTCTGCCTTGTCCAGAGAGAAAAAATACTTTGTATCAAAATGGAATAAACACTGTAAAGAAGATCAGTAGCAGAGATCCAGATAAAGTGGTTTGGGAGAGAGGAAGAAGCTTCGTTCTTTAAGAGAAAACTTGGGAGGCCAGATGAAGTGGTAAACTTTAGAATCTATTAGACTTCCCACTGCAGACCATGCCCACAGCAGAAGGTGATATTGCTCTTAGCACTTCTCCCCTCTCCTCTTTAGCAACCAGGGAATATGAAAGATTTGGTGGTTCTAGAAGTAGCCTCCAGGGGACAAGTTGAAGATAGGAAAACCTACATGTATCGAAGGGTGAGATGATTAGGAGAAGAAAGGGACAATGATTCTCAGTTCTCAGCTTCACCATAGCCTTCTGAAGACTTCAGGGAACTGGCTGCAAGCACTTTGTGAATAATGGGTGCCTTCATGGACCACATTTCCTAGGCATGAACTTGGTCACCAATTATATGTAAAGTGACTGCTCTAAAGAATGGCCCCACTGGTCCAGTTGTCCATTCAAGGGCTCAATAATGCACCACCTCTAGAGACTAGAACATCCCACTTACCTTATTTCTCTGTCCTTTTTTATTACAATCCTTGTTGTGAGCCCTTTTCAGACTTCATTTAGTTCTACTTCTTCTTGCTCCTACTGACAAATTCCTGGCTCCATTTCTTTAGTAGCTCATGCCTTCTGGAACTGCTTCCATTACTGGCCCTTACTCATATTGACAAATATCAGGTTAAAAATCTGATTTTCATCTTTAAATACTCATATTGTTTTGTAACCCCCACCCAACATATATCTTAGGCAGATGTAGCCAGACACATGCTGTCTTTAAATCCAGATGGCTTTGCAGCAGTCCAGAGCTCTGCATTCTACAAATTCCTGTGCCAAGGATGTACATTCTGTCATTTGACAGAGTGATGTTGAAACAGCATTCAAAGACCCTGCCCAGGAGCTAGCGTGACATTTTGTTATGCCTCACAAAATGCATAGCTAGTTAACTCAAAACTGTCTCATCCTCAGTAAGAAGGGCTTTATTTGTTATTTTTTTAAAGATTTTATTTATTTGACAGAGAGAGACACAGCGAGAGAGGGAACACAAGCAGGGGGAGTGGGAGAGGGAGAAGCAGACTCTCTGCCGAGCAGGGAGCCCGATGTGGGGCTCAATCCCGGGACCCTGGGATCATGACCTGAGCCAAAGGCAGACGCTTAATGACTGAGCCACCCAGGTGCCCCAGTAAGAAGGGCTTTAATGGCACATCATAACCTTGCTGAAGGGGAAATCAACATCATCAACTTACATTACAAACACCAACAATTTGCCAGGTACTGGGCTAGATTCTAGAGTTATATAAAGATAAATGATCCCCTACCCTCAAGGAGCTTATAGATGAGTTCTAAAAGCTCTAATTCATGTTTGAGCATGGTAGCTGATACCAATATTGATATGATTACCATTGGGATTAACACATCATGTAAGTGCCACCATGACACTCTGTCAATTCCAAGAATAGGACTGGCGAATCCTCTTCATGGCCTTAGTAGATGGGGGTGTCCCCCGGAGAGATGAGGTCCTCATGGAGTGTAATCATGAGAGATATAAATGCTACCATGGCTCTCAGATATACCGTGCAAGGAATGAAAATATCTGGGGTTGGAGGAGAGAGGATACTTGTATAGTCAGCTTTATGTCAAGCTTTATGGACTGATTCATCGATTAGGCTGGAAAAAAACTTCTCTGACCTTTGGTCTATGGACGATATGTGAGATAGTGAAGCACACTTGAGAAGGCAGTTCTCAAAAGGATACTTCTCATTTATTTTAACATGTGATAAAAGATCACCCAAACAGACTTACCATCCGCACCTTCACTGCTTTTGCTTCTTTTATTGCGGCGAACACGCCTACTTTCCTCTTCAGAGTATGATTTTTCTTCAGGGAAGAAGAAATTCAGAAGGGCCATCTATAAAAATAAAAAGCAGATGAGTCAAAGAGTGACCGCAGTCAACCATAGCCAACATAAAAAAACTGGCTTTCTGTAGACAGTCTAGCTTCACCTTAAATCAGTGTACCTAAAACCTAAGCCCATCTTCTCCTCCACTGTACAAACACATTTAATTTTTTGGACCATAACTTAGCATTATTTTTATTGTGAAACTTTAAATAATATAAAAATATGAATAAAATAAAAATCACAAAAATCTCATCTCTCCTAGATAACCACCATTGTATTTCTATCCATATATTTTTTACATAAGTGAGATTATTTTCATTTGGTTTTATACTGCTTATAGCCTGTTTTCTTCATTCAAAAATATATTTCTATGGTCCAAATAGATCTATGTCTTTATGTTTATGGCTATATTATATTTCATGATATGGATGTGCCATCTTTGCCATTAATTATTATTATTATTTTTAACACATACTGTAATATTGGTCTCAGGAGAAGAATTTAGTGATTCATCACTTACATATAATACCCAGTGCTCATCCCAACAAGTTCCGTCTTTAATGCCCATCACCCATTTAGCCCATCCTCCCCCCACTGACCTCCCCTCCAGCAACCCTCAGTCTGTTCTCTATAGTTAAGAGTCTCTTATGGTTTGCTTCCCTCTCCGTTTTTATCTTATTTTATTTTTCCTTCCCTTCCCCTATGTTCATCTGTTTTGATTCATAAATTCCACATATGAGTGCAATCATATGATATTTGTCTTATTTCGCTCAGCATAATACACTCTAGTTCCATCCACCTTGTTGCAAATGGCAAGATTTCATTCTTTTTGATTTGCTGAGTAATATTTCATTGAATATATATACCATATCTTCTTTATCCATTCATCAGTCAACGGATATTTGGGCTCTTTCCATAAACTGGCTTTTGTTGATAGTGCTGCTATAAACACTGCTAAAACACAGGGTGCATGTGCCCCTTCGAATCAACACTTTTGTATCCTTTGGATAAATACCTAGTAGTACAATTGCTGTGTGGTAGGGTAGTTCTATTTTTAACTTTTTGAGGAACCGCCATACTCTTTTCCAGAGTGGCTGCACCAGTTTGCATTCCCACAAACTGTGCAAAAGGGTTCCTCTTTCTCTGCATCCTCACCAACATCTGTTGTTTCCTATGCTGTTAATTTTAGCCACTCAGAACAGGTGTGAGGTGGTATCTCATTGTGGTTTTGATTTGCATTTCCCTGATGATGAGTGATGTTGAGCATCTTTTCATGAGTCTGTTAGCTATCTGGATGTCTTCTTTGGAGAAATGTCTGTTCATGTCTTCTGCCCATTTCTTAACTGGATTTTCTTATTTTGGGGGTATTGAGTTTGATAAGCTCTTCATAGGTTTTGGATACTAGCCCCTTATCAGATATGTCATTTGCAAATATCTTCTCCCATTCCATTGGTTGCCTTTTAGTTTTATTGATTGTTTCCTTTGCTGTGCAGAAGCGTTTTATCTTGATGAGGTCCCAATAGTTCATTTTTGTTTTTGTTTCTCTTGCCTCCAGAGACATGTCTAGTAAGAATTTGCTGCAGCCAAGGTCAAAGGGTTGCTGCCTGTTTTCTCCTCTAGGATTTTGGTGGTTCCCTGTCTTACATTTAGGTCTTTCATCCATTTTGAATTTATTTTTGTGTATGGGTGAAAGAAAGTGGTCCAGTTTCATTCTTCTGTGTGTTGCTGTCCGGTTTTCCCCACACCCTTTGTGGAAGAGACTGTCTTTTTTCCATTGGATATTCTTTCCTGCTTTGTTGAAGATTGGCTGACCGTATAGCTGTGGGTCCTCTGTTCTGTTCCATTGATCTATGTGTCCATTTTTGTGCCAAGACCATACTGTGTTGATGATTACAGCTTTGTAATACAGCTTGAAGTCTGGGACTGTGATGCCTCCAGCTTTGGTTTTCTTTTTCAACCTTACTTTGGCTATATGGGATCTTTTGTGGTTCCATACAAAGTTTAGGATTGTTTGTTCTAGCTCTGTGCAAAATGCTGGTGGTATTTTGATAGGGATGGCACAGAATGTGTAGATTGCTTTGGGTAGTATAGACATTTTAACAATATTTTTTCTTCCAATCCATGAGCATGGAATGTTTTTCCACTTCTTTGTGTCATCTTTGGTTTCTTTCATCAGTGCTTTATGGTTTTCAGAGTACAGATCTTTTACCACTTTGGTTAGGTTTATTCCAAGGTGTCTTATGATTTTAGATACAATGGTAAATGGGATCTCTACTCCTTGATTTCTCTTTCTGGTGCTTCATTGTTGGTGTATAGAAATGCAACAGATTTTGGTATGTTGATTTTATATCCTGACACTTTGCTGAATGCATGAACCCTTTCTATCAAAATTTTGGTGGAGTCTTTTGGGTTTTCTACATAGAGTATCATGTGTTCTGCAAAGAGTGAACGTTTGGCTTCTTCCTTGCCCATTTGGATGCCTTTTATTTATTTTTGTTGTTGTTGTTTGATTGATGAGGCTAGGACTTCCAGTACTATGTTGAACAACCGTGATAAGAGTGGACATCCCTGTTGTATTCTTCACCTTAGGGGAAAATCTCTCAGTTTTTTCCCCATTGAGGATGAAATTAACTGTAGGTCTTTCATATATGGTCTTTATTATGTTGAGCTATGTTCCTTCTATACCTGCTTTCTTGAGGGATTTTATCAAGAAAGTATGCTGTACTTTGTCAAATGCTTTATCTGCATGTATTGAGAGGATCATATAGTTCTTGTCCTTTATTAATGTAGTGTATTGCATTGATTTGTGGATATTCAACCACTGTTGAAGTCCAAGGATAAATCCCATTTGGTTGTGGTGAATAATCCTTTTAATGTACTGTTGGATCCTATTGGCTAGTATTGTGTTTAGAATTTTTGCATCCATGTTCATCAGGGATATTGGTTCGTAATCCCCCTTTTCAGTGGGGTCTTCATCTGGTTTTGGGACCAATGTAATGCTGCCCTCTAAGAGTGAGTTTGGAAGTTTTCCTTCCATTTCTATTTTTTGGAACAGCGTCAGAAAAGTAGGTATCAATTCTTCTTTAAATATTTGGTAGAATTCCCCTGGGAAGCCATTTGGACTCTTGTTTGTTGGGAGATTTTTTGATTACTGATTCATTTTCTTCACTAGTTATGGGTCTGTTCAAATTTTCTATTTCTTCCTGTTTCAGTTTTGGTAGTTTATATGTTTCTAGGCATTTATCCATTTTTTTCCAGATTGTCCAATTTGTTGGCATATATTTGCTCATAAAATTCTCTTATAATTTTTTTGTATTTCTATGGTATTTGTTCTGATTTCTCTTCTTTCATTTGTGATTTTATTCATTTGAGTCTTTTCTCTTTTTGATAATCTGGCTAGGGTGTTATCAATTTTGTTAATTCTTTCAAAGAACCAGCTCTTAGTTTCACTGATCTGTTCTACTTTTTTTTTTAATTTCTGTATCATTTATTTCTGTTCTAATCTTAGTTATTTCCTTTCTTCTTCTGGTTTTGGGCTTTATTTGCTGTTCTTTTCCCAGCTCTTTTAGTTGTAAGGTTAGATTGTGTATTTGAGACTTTTTTTTTTTGCTTCTTTAGGAAGCCTATATTGCTATATATTTCCCTCTTAGGACCACCTTTGCTGTATCCCAAAGGTTTGGGAGTGTTGTGTTTTCATATTCATTTGCTTCCATGTATTATTTCTTCTTTAATTTCCTGGTTAGCCCATTCATTCTTTAGTAGAGTGTTCTTTAACCTCCATGTATTTATGGTCTTTCCAATTTTTTTGTGTGGTTGACATCAAATTTCATAGTAGTGTGATCGCAGTATTTTTGTTCTGGGTGAGGCCTGATTTGTGACCCAGTATGTGATCTCTTCTGGAGAATGTCTTATGTGCACTTGAAAAGAATGTGTATTCTGCTGCTTCAGGATGGATTGTTCTGCATATAGCTGTTAAATCCATTTGGTCTATTGTGTCATTCCAAGCCATTGTTTCCTTGTTGATTTTCTGCTTAGATGATCTCCCCATTGATATAAGTGGGGTGTCAAAGTCCACTACTGTCATTGTATTATTATCAATGTGTTTCCTTAAGTTTGTTATTAACTGATTTAAATATTTGGGTTCTCCCAAGGTGGGGGTATAAATATTTAGAATCATTAGATCTTCTTGTTGGATAGACCCCTTTATTATGACATAGTGCCCATCCTCATTTATTACAGTCTTTGGTTTAAAATCTAGCTTGTCTGATCAACTCCAGCTTTATTTTGATGTCCATTACCATGATAGATGATCCTTCACACCCTTACTTTCAATCTGGAGATGTCTTTGGCTCAAAACTGGTCTCTTGTAAGCAGCATATTGATGGGTGTTTTTTTTTTTTTTCTTTTCCATTCTGATACCTATGTCTTTTGATTGGAGCATTTAGTCCATTTACAGAGTAATTACTGATAGATATGAATTTACTGCCATTGCATTACCTGTGAAGCCACTGTTCCTGTAGATTATCCCTGTTCCTTTCTAGTCTTTGTTGCTTTTGGTCTCTCTTTTCCACTCAAAGGGTCCCCTTTAATGTTTCTTGCAGAATTGGTTTAGTGTCCACAACTCCCTTAGTTTTTGCTTGTCCTGGAAACTCTTTATCTCTCCTTCTTTTCTTAATGACAATCTTGCTGGATATAGTATTCTTGGCTGCATATTTTTCCCATTTAGCACATTGAATATATCATGCCACTTTCTTCTGGCCTGCCATGTTTCTGTGGAGAGGACTGCTGCTAATCTTATGTGTCTATCCTTGTAGGCTAATGATCTTTTGTCCCTAGCTGTTTTCAGAATTCTCTCTTGCTCTCCCTCTTTTTTTGTATTTTGTAGGTTTCAGTATGATATATTATCTCAGTGTTGAGCTGTTTTTGTTGATTTTTGAGGGGAGTTCCCTGTGACTCTTGGACTTGAATGCCTGTTTCCTTCCCCAGATTAGGGAAGTTTTCAGCTATAATTTGTTCAAATAAGCCCTTCTGCACCTTTTCCCCACCCTTCTTCTTCTGGGACTCCTATGATATGGATATTATTGTGCTTTGTGGAATCACTGCATTCCCTAAATCTATATTCATGATCTAATAGTTTTCTTTCCCTCTTCTTTACAGTTTCACTACTTTCCATAATTTTATCTTCTCTATCACCTATTCATTACTTCTTCCATCCTCATTGTGATTACATCCAGTTGGTTTTGCATCTTAGTTATAGCATTTTTTATTTTGACCTGACTAGTTTTTAGGTCTTTTATCTCTTCACCCAGGCTTTCTCTGGTGTCTTCTATGCTTCTTTCAAGCCCAGCTAGTAGTCTCATGATGGTTGTTCTAAATTCTTGTTCAGATGTATTGCTTATATCTGTTTTGAGCAAATCCTTGGCTGTGATTTCTTCTTGATCTGTCTTTTGAGAATTCCTCCATCTTGTCATTATGTCTAGGTTTCTGTCTTCTGTGTGTTATGTTATGTTATGTTTCCTGCTCCTGAGAGCAATAGTATATTAAGAAGGTGTCATACACTGTCTAGGGTCTGGCGTTTCACGAAGTGTTTCTGGTGTGTGCTGTATACACTCTGCTGTTGTGTTCTGGCTACTCTTTTCTACAGTTCAGTCTTGTGCAGAGTTCCTCCTTGCAGTGGGTATTTGGACTTTTAACTAGGTGTCCTCTGATTTGTTTGTTAAGGTAAGTCTGATAAAAAAAAAAAGCCTGATCCAAGAAAAAAGGAAAAGGAACAAAACAGCAAACAAACAGACAAACAAAAAACTCTAAGCCTGATTCCAAAGAAAAAGAAATAAGGAAAAAGAAAAAAAAAGAAGCCTTATCTAAAAAAAGAGAAAAGGAAACAAACCAACAAATGAACAAAAAACTAGGAGCCTGATTCCAAAGAAGAAAGAAAAAAAGAAAAAGAAAAAAATAGAAAATTAACAACAACAACAAAAAAGCCTGGTCCTATTTACGCCAAAAGTAAAACTGACACTTTGGAGCACTCTATGATCAGTAGACTTTTACAAGTGGGGGGCCTGTGTTGGTCTTCTGAGGGAGAGGCCCACTGTGCTGCCTCATAGTCAGACCTGCCCTAGTAAAGACGCTCCTGTAGGGTGCAGGGGTCAGAGTTTGGTGTGAGTCCAGCCTCCACTGGAGGCGCTGTGTTTCTCTCTGTAGTCCAACTGTGCCAGTGGGTGGGGTGAGGGGTTGGGGGGGGTGGAAGATCACATCACTCCACCCTCTTTTCCCCAGGCAGGGGAACTCCCAGCCATTGCTGTTCAGGAGGCACTCACAGAAAAGTGAACAATCTCCCCTCCAGTGTTCCAGGCTTTTGTCAGATCCCTGCACTCAACCTGTCTGTGCCTGGGCCATTGGCATGCCTAGCCACAGTTCTCCTATGTTTTATCTTTGGCCAGAAGCTGGTATTCAAAACTCCAACTCTTAAGGGACTGGGCAAGATGTGGACATGTTCCCCTCCCTTGGAGGAGGGACTCAGCACTGTGCCAGGCACCGTTCTGTCTCAGAAAAGCAGTCATGTGGTCACCCAGGTGCCTGGAGTCTATGGTGAAGCACAACAAAAGGTTACAACCAGGTTATCTGCCCTCAGTGCACCTCTGTCCCCTGTTGTTGAATGGCTGCTCAATGGCACCCACCCAGTGGGTGGGTCCTTGCAGAGGCAATATACCCTCTTCTAAATGTACTCCAGGAAGGGGAAATATTCTCTCCCAGGGTGACCCAGGGGATCCCTGTACCATGGCATCTTGCACGAACCCTATGTGCTGCTCTCTCCTTGACTTCTCTCCATGAAAAGGACTCCTTCCCCTCCACAGCACCATGGCTTTTTTCTCCCCCAATTCACGTCTCCAAACCTTGCATCTGCCATGTTCTCTCCCTCCAATTGTGCAGACTGTTTTCTTATCAGGTCAATTTCCTAGTTGTTCAAAAGGATTTGCTGTTGATCCAGCTATGTTTGAGGGTCGAGGCAAGCCCAGGGTCCCCCTACTACTCCACCATCTCAACTCCTCCTCTACCCCAAATCCTTTTACTTTTGATGCATTATTCCAGTCACTCCGACCATGAAATTTTGGTTAATCTCTGAATCCCTTCTCTTCTGCTCCAAATATCTAATAAGTAATCCTTCAAGTCCCATTTCTCCACATAGTTCTGGGGTTCAGGGAGCTCAGTCACAAATTTCTAACTTCCCTCACATACTGTACTGATGTCTGCCCAGAATTAGACTTCAGGTTGTTCCTCCCTCTGGGACTTCATTATTATACATCCACAACTTTTCCACATTCCTATTTGTGCTAAACTTTTGGCTTGTTCCCAGAATGCTATGCATCCAATTATGATTGGATAGTACCAGTCATGTCAACATTCTTTTGGGAGTTAGCCATGACAAAGCGCACAAGTATTCTCTTCCTTTCCTAGACTCCACAGAACTCCTACAGCACTCGTAGTCTATAAGGCTCATTTTGGTACTTAGTCCTCTACTGTCTTATGATGATCTCTCATAATAATACAATGTTTCATATGTGAATCGGCCTGGTTTCACTAATGATAACCATAGCTTAAATATATATTCATTTAAGTCAATTGTAATCTTGCAGTATGAGTGCTTCTTTGTGGTTAAAAAAATATGCTTGAGGTAAATTGTGGACTGAATAGTAGGATTGAGAGTGATTCTAATCCTGACTCTGACACTTATAGCTGTGTAACCTTGGAAAAGTTATTTAAATTTTAATTTTCTCATCTGTAAATAGGAATAATAATAGTACTTTGCTCATAAAGTAGTTGTAGGGTTAGTACAGTATCCAGCATTTAATATGCACTCAATAAATGGTAGTATTACTATTATTAAAATTAATCTCCAATTATACTAGTTAGATAGTTTGAGGGTTATAAAAGAAGAAATAAATCTGCATTTTCATCCTAGTGTTAGTTCAAAAAACAACTCCAGGGGCGCCTGGGTGGCTCAGTCATTAAGCATCTGCCTTCAGTTCAGGTCATGATCCCAGGGTACTGGGATCAAGCCCCGCATTGGGCTCCCTGATCAGCAGGAAGCCTGCTTCTCCCTCTCCTACTCCCCCTGCTTGTGTTCCCTCTCTCACTGTGTTTCTCTCTGTCAAATAAATAAATAAAATCTTAAAAAAAAAAAAAAAACCTCCAGAATCCTTATGTCTGCTACATTTCTGATTAATTGGAAAAAAAAATGGGTGGGACTTAAGAAGGCCTTACCATTCTACACAAACTTTCTTCAAAATCCTGTGCTTTACTGTTTACATAGAACAATCACACCCAATAGCCTTACTGTACATGATTAATGTCTTGCAGAATATATTCATGTATTAAATATAAAATGAATAAATGAATGTATAGATAATCTCCAACTTACCATAGGGTTGTATTTAAAAAGATTTAGGTTGAACTATATGAAATTATTGTTTTGTGTCCAAAATGCTTGAATATCAATAATTTTACACAGTTCAATGGAGAAGTATTTTTAAATCACGTGATTGGAATTTAAAATGGTTTTTCCCATAGAATCAACTTAATAAAGTCTGGTTGGGTTTCCAAATAAAGCCCAAAAACAGTTACTTAACTTACAATATAAATAAGTTATCATACTAATAATAATATAAACCCAAACCACTATTTACAATAAAATATCAATCATTTGCAACTCTAGAAGAACAAGTCATTCTGGATAGAAGAGTTTTCTTGATAACTTTGCTGAAACTTCAGCTATTTGGGTAGAAACATGTCTACAATCTATGATTTAATTGAGGGTTTACTGAATATGTAGAAGACTATTTGCTTGTACAGTAAATGGCCCCAGTCCACTATGGTTTTAAGTTTTTAAAAAATACAATTGTGTTACAGAGCAATACATGCTTTGTTAGAATTGTACGTTCTCTGAGAGCAAGAGAAAAGCATCTAATACACACTGGGAGTGGACGAGGCTTCTTGGAGGAGGTGCCACCTCTGAGTCCTGAAGGATGGTGAGGATTCAGTGGTGAATGGGAAGCCAAAAAGGAATTCTAGGCAAAGAGAGCATCATGTTTAGAGGTTCAGAGGAAAGAGAGTGGCAGTTTTTGAAAACACAAGTACCTTAGAATAAATGGTAGGAGGTGGGAAGGGATGGAAAAAAATGAGCCAAGAGACATTAAATAAGGGCCAGATTATGTTAAGAAATTTAGGCTTTATCCTGCAGGAGGGGGTATCCTCTGAAGGTTTTTCTTTCGTAAATTTTTGTACCTTATGAAAATTTGAGTTATAATTTATAGACAGCAAAATGCACACATTTTAAGCATACAGTTTGAGCAGTTTTGAAAAACATACATGCCTTTGTAACCACCACCAAAATCGAGATACAGTACATTTCCATCACCCCAGAATTTTCCCTGTGACCCTCCCAGTCATTTTTCAGCTCTATCCCCTAATCCAGGAAACCACTGTTCTGATTTCTATCACCATAGCTTAGTTTTTCTCATTCTAGAACTTCAAGAATATGGAATCACACAATATGATTGAATTTTTTTTGTGTGTTGTTTCTTCCTTTCAACATAATGTCTATGAAACCCATCCATGTTCTTTTGGGTATCAGTAGTTCCTTCCTTTTTATTGCTGAATAGTATTTTATTATATGGATATACCACTACTTTTAATGCATTCACCTGTTGAGGGACATTTGGGTTAATTCCAGTTTGGGGTTATTATGAATAAAGCTGATATGAGCATTAATGTATGAGTCTTTCTGGGGAGATATGTTTTCATTTTTCATGGGTAAACACCTCAGGGTAGAACTTCTGGGTTATATGGTATGTATTTGTCATAACTGCTAAACTGTTTTCCAGAATAACTGTACCATTTTATACTCCCATCAGCAATGTATGAGAGTTCAAGTTCTGTGCATCTTTACTATACTTGACATTGTCAATATTTTAAGCATTCTTGTGGATGTAGTATTTCACTGTGGTTGGTTTTTGAATTCTTAACTTTTTAGAATACTTTTTTTTTCTCTTGCTGTCAACTATCAGATTTCACTTCACCTACCTATAACATCTTTTCCAGTCCCTTTAAATTTACTGCTTATAATCTGCTATAGGCTTGACATCTTGTTAAAACTAATTAGAATCATGTACAAATAGAATAAACAGGTGGTCAGTGCATTTTTGAATGGCTTTTCCAATAAGTAAGGTGCATATTCTCTGGCAGCTTAGAGGTCATTTGTTTACTGCTTGATTCCTGGTTGTGGTCTGGATAGGTGAATTTGTCAAGGTAACTGGGTTTTACACAAGTATGCTATTACAGTATAATGCTATTTCTAGGGTAAAGCTATTTTGAAATCCAAATGGAGACCTTCCTTGCCATCACCAACTATGGTACCAGAATATTTTTCATATTCTGCATTCCCTCATGGTCTCAGTTTCTATGGGTGTTCTGGTAGGGCCTCTAGGACACTCTTGTGTCCTCATGGCAATAATAGGAGAACGTGTTCATATATTAATTGTTCCATAATTAATTGTTCCATAATTAATTGTCTGATGAGAGTGTGTGAGAACTCAAGCTCCCAGAGGAGGAGGGCTAAGGGAGAAACAAACTCCTTCAGATAGCAGAAACAACCCTAGCTCCCATGCGTAGTAGGAATAGCTTAAGTCCCTTAAGAGAGCCTGCTGATGAATATGGGACATTCATAAATCAAGTGTTTATTAGAAGGGGACTGTCTGTATATGAAAATGTTTTAAATATAGTTTCTATTTTCTCAATAAAAAACAGATGAAAAACAACATGAAACACTACTTAAATTGAAAGAGGATCCTTATTCATAATGCCCTTATTTGAGTCTCAAGTAGAGGTAGGATGAGAAACTATCCTCTGTTTAGTATAACGGCAAAGACAAAAATCAGTGGCTGCTCACACAAAAAGTCTAGAATTCTAGCTTGAGTTTTGCATGCATTAGCAAGGCCTCCAGACGCAGGGTGCAGAATATGAACAAAACAGCCTTCTCTCTTTGAATATTGCTTTCCTATTGCACAAGGGAGGAGGCATCAGGAATGTTGGCCACAGCCAGACATTTTGCTCAAGGGAAAAAAATCTAATTCTTTACACTTTATTAACTGATTACACCCTTGTTTCCTATGGTAAAATTACATGGTAAACAGCACCTGCAGATTATAGGGATCTCAGCTGGAAACAATTCATTAACAGTGAGACATGAAGGATATACCCATTACTGCTAGTGACTTTCCAGATATTGCTACATATTTTTTCTAATATCTAAACCAATAAAATTATTGGGTACTTTTGTCTCTTTTTACCGTGACATAGAATAAATTTAATTCATTTTATATTTTACAGTTAATGTATTTGATTGTATAGATAATTCATAGAAAATTATTCATAAACTTCTTGAGAGTAGAGGCACATAGTAGGTCCCTAATAAATACCTATCTGTTGGAAGAATAATAGGACTATCAATAAACCATTCCTTAAAGCCAGAATTGTACTGGACCATAATCGGACCTCATTTCTTTTCTTTTTTTTTTTTTTTAAAGATTTTATTTGTTCATTTGCGAGAGAGACAGAGAACAAGCAGGGGGAGAGGCAGAGGGAGAGGGAGAAGCAGATTCCCCACTGAGCAAGGAGCCCGATGCAGGACTCCATCCCAGGACCCTGGGATCATGACCTGAGCCGAAGGCAGACGCTTAACCATGTGAGCCACCCAGGTGCCCTCGGACCTCATTTCTTAGGATTAACTATGGCGAGGTAGACTAAAACCTCATTACCACTACTGGCAGTAATCAAATCAAAGGGATCTTGAGAGTGAGAGACTTGGTAGGTCAGTGATTCTCAAACTTTGTTGTGCATCAGAATCACTAGGTGTGAGTGTTAAAATGTAGAATCCTCAGCCTTTCCCTCCCCAAATTTAGTTTGAGTAGGCTGAGGTGAGACCCTAGAGTCTGATTTTTCAACTTGCTCACTATGGGATTTTGATGCAGGAGGTCCCTGAACCACATTTAGAGAAAGTGCTATGTTGTTCATTCTTTAACTGGTTCATTATCTGGAGACTGAAAAGTCTGTCTTCTTTTGCTACTGGTAAAATAGGGCTCTCACATAGATTATGGTTTTCACCTTTTATTCTGTCATTCCTAGAGTTAGTGTGTTTATAGAAACTGGTACTTCATCTTTCAAGAGGAAGTGGGTACCTACCAGGATTTCCAAAATTGGCAAATCACTGATTTTTTTTTAAAGATTTATCTTTCAGTGTTCTTAAATAAGTCTATTTTGCTTATTGCAACCACTGTCATCACTACCATCACCCATCAGCAATCACCAGGGACCTTAAAATAAATAAAATAAAAGCATTTATACCCTGAGGTATTTAACAAAATCTCCACGTGATTCTACCATGACAAGTTGTGAGCATCCCAGTACCAATGAGTGAAGTAGGATTGCCCAAACTAGTTTGATGAGTATGTCATGGATAGAAAATGAATACAGAAGCTGGCACTGAACACACTTCCAATCTTGTAAGAACCCTTAACATGTTCTGATTTTCAACAAAAGGTCTGGAGAGGGTCACTCAAGGTGTTGTTGTTTGCTGAACAAGCATTGAGTCTTACCATATGGAGGACGGTGAATTAGATACTATTTTTAACATATACAGACAAATAAAACACAATCCCAAGTTGCTTTGTAGTACAATAACTACACTACATAACAGGAGGTAGTAAAGTTTTAAAAGCAGTGTGACAAAAAGGGAAGCACAATATGTTCTAGTTGCTGAACGGAGTGTGCCAGCTGCTGAGAGCAAGCAAACAAGAGCACTCAACATTGATCACAGCATTTCATGGGAGCTGTCCCCAGTGGGGAGGGGCTAGAGATGGCAGCAATCAGCCCAGATGCCAAAGGAAATTGGCACCTTGGACATCTCTGGTGTGAGTGCCAGGGATTGCCATCCCCTGTTGTAAATATGCCTAATGATGACTGAAATTATGTAGTAAGGCTAAACATGGAACCTAAACATAACTAACAGTTTTCAATAGAGCTAAAAGCAGTCACTGAATTCTGCTTCCTAGATAGTTTGACTTAAAAATCACTGTCCATCAATGCAAAGTGACTACAAAGTAGAAAGAATAAAAAAGAACAGTATCTTTGTTTGAGGACATCACCATAGTAAGAAATTATACTACAAACCAGTTCAATCTCTGGCTTTTCTTACCTCCCAATTTGGGGCTTATGGATCACCTAACACTTGCCAAATAATGCCTTACATATCTTTAATATTACTTTTGCCCTCCATTGGTAATAAGCTCCTTAAAGGTAGTTATATTTGTAGGTTCAGAACCTGTGTGAACCTGTCCTCTGAATAAGGTGAAATCTGTGTAAGATGCACATCAAGGGGAAAGATGAGTTATTTCAAACACACAACTACTAATGCAAAGGGGGAAAATGGGCTCCTTCTCTAATCATCTGATTCTAGATTCAGTTCTATTCCCAACATCCAGAACAAAGCTGGAAGCATATAAACTTACTGAACTGAATCTAATCAATGGACAATGTAAGTTGTGTCCAGCTTTTGCATGACTTTGAAATCCATAACCAACACAGATGTCACATCTACCTCATTGCACTGTTCTATTGTCAGAGTCAGAATCATGTTTAATGTGAAATAGCAAGAGAGGACTACCATTACTGAGACTCTGGATGTCAGTTGGTCTGTGAGCATTAAAACAATGTTCACTGCTGACATTTGCAGAGATGCAATGACAGAAGGATACCCAAGCATCTTTGGTATGGTGATATTTATGGCATAACCATAAGCAAGGGTGGCATAAGAAACAGTCTAAAGGATGCACTAAAGCATAGCTTCAAATAACATGATATAGTTGTGGGGTGCTTGGGAAAATAGAGACAAGCTTGGAATGCAACTATATGGAATTTGGAAGCTTTTTGAACGAAGGCTTTTTAGCTGACCACAATTTGAACACGGAAATACCAATGGTGACAGGCTCTACAAGTAGCAGCTGCAGTCACAAATCAAAAAGCAGTTTGTATGTATGTCATATAGAAAGGATTTCTGGTTGAAGATTTAGTCTTTGCTCCCTACAAGTGTGGGTAAAATCAGTGACATCTTTGAATAAAAAGGGCAGCAATATATACTGGATGTCACTGCCTTCCCCTGGGAGTGTCTGCTTAATTTGTAATTCCCCATACTTCTGAAGTTTAAGACACTTTGACACATAAGGAGAAAAAACATACACTTCCACGTATAATACTTGGAAATTACTAAAGACTAACATTTGTGAATAGAATTGGTTTATAAAATTAGAATATACCTATAGAATTTATAGAAGCACCAGGATAAAACCATTCCAGTAATCCTGAGCTCTGGATTCAGAAAACATTAGCTCAAATACATCCTCTTAATTATGAATTCTTAAATGGCTTTTGACAATTTTATAACAATGTTGCAGTTTACCTTTGCAAAGCTGGACCAATAAAGGTTAGAGTAGGATTATGACCAAAATGAGATTGCCCATGGTATTCATTTAATTTAAACTAAGATTTTTCCCTTGTCCAAAATTTCACCATCATTAGCATTCTACAAAATCCATTCTGGTTCCCAATGGAGACATAAATCACATAAACTACCTCTAAGCCATATTTGAACACAACATTCAAGAGCAAGTATGGAGGAAGGGTAAAAGAGAAGCAGCTTGTGAAAAGAAAGTTGCAACAGTCAGGACACAGATAAGAAGCAAATTAAGAAACAGATGGCTATTGGTTGCAAGAGGGTGAAAATGTTCTAAACACTGTAGCAATATTAAGCAGTGGGAAGGATTTTAGGAAAGATGCATTATCAGTCTAAGTTGATGCTGAAATATGTTGTGGACAAAAGTTCCACTATTATCACTAGGACTCACATGATGAAAGAAAGGCTAGAAACAATGGTCCAAACATTCCCATGGGGTTGGTGGATAAGAATATGAACATAGGTACATGGCTAGTGGACTATTAATCAAGGATTGGCTCACAGGAATGTGAGTATAGAAAGTGAATCTCAGAGATCAGTCCAGAGGGAAAGGTCAGTAAACTTAATTCAAAGGAGAGTCTAAGATGCAAGTATCTTAGAGGCAGGTAGGTTAATTAGTGGTGAAACACAAACCACTGTTGGGAAATACAGTAAAGGGCTTGGAACACAAGTTCAGAAATTTAAACACTGTAAAACTAGAATCACCAAGGGGGAGAAAAGGACTGGCAAGAAAACTGAGAGGCCAGGAAAACCATTTCACTGTGAGATTAGATAAATCTAGAGTTGCAATGTTGTCCTTAGATAACTTGGCATTTTAGTGTCTCTTGTATCCAAGTGTGGCTAGGTCCTCCCTTGAAAGCAACTATTATGTGATGTAATGGCAGATCAATACTGTTTCAGTAGCTATAAAACAGAGAGAATAAAATTTTTTTCAATATGGCTGTTGCTTAGAATCCAGCATTAGAGTGTTTCTATGGAAATCTTTTCTCAGAGGAAAATTCCTGACTCTTTCTTATGACCATGACAGTGAGTGAAGAAAGCCCCATGCTGAGTATTGTCTCATAAATCTTTTCCATAGCATCTCAACAGAGCTACCCACTCAAAAAGAAATTAGGATAAAATATAAACAAATGAAATGAAGTATAGCAAAATACTCTACTCATTAGAGTCAATTTTATGCATATCCATTATTTGATTGTTAGTTTAGGGACTAAAGCCATCTTTCCATGGAGCAATGGAGAATTATATTTCGTTGTTGTCTACTAATCTCTTTCACAGAGCTTTAACCCTAATGAATCTTCTATTTCTACTAATGGGTAAACAATGTAAGGTTTGTCCAGTTTATAGCTAATTGCTCCTAATTACAATTAGCCCCCCAAATTCAGAAAACACTTAGGAACTTTAAAATTTGACAAGTATATAGACTTGTGGATCATGGTGGCTGACTAACCAAACAATTTTATCTCCTCTCCACCAAGATCCCATTAAACGAATAAAAAAATAATGAACAGAATAATAGAAGGAATTAGCAGAAAATAGATTTTAATATGTTTCTGAAAGACAGAAAGTAGATACAATGCTGACTGATAAAGGTTAGAGAAATGGCAGAGGGGGCTTACAGCCTGGGATGATGCTGGTCTGCTCTGTAGGACCCTAGAGAAGTTTGACACTTGGAAATGCCAAGTAAGGGAGTCAGTGAGAATAAAACATGAAAAATTCATTGAAACCCTGTGTACTGATTTATCTCCTGCTCCTGTGCATAGAACCCCTAGTATTCCAGCATTTATTTCCAAGGCAGAAAAAATTTCAGAAGGTTCTTCTTTAAAGAGATTGAGTAACCCACAACTATATGGTCAATTAATCTTCGACAAAGCAGGAAAGAATATCCAATGGGAAAAGGACAGCAAATGGTGTTGGGAAAACTGGACAGCAACATGCAGAAGAATGAAACTAGACCACTTTCTTACATCATACACCAAAATAAATTCAAAATGGATGAAAGTACTAAATGTGAGACCTGAAACCATAAAAATCCTAGAACACAGGCAGTAACCTCTTTGACAGTGGCCATAGCAACTTTTTTCTAGATATGTCTTCTGAGGCAAGGGGGAAAAAAAGCAAAAATAAACTGTTGGGGCTGCACCAAAATAAAAACCTTCTACACAGCAAAGGGAACAATCAACAAAACTAAAAGGCAACCATGGAATGGGAGAAGGTATTTGCAAATGATGTATCTGATAAAGGGTTAATATCCAAAATATATAAAGAAGTTCTATAACTCAACACCAAAAAAACAAATGATCCAATTAAAAATGAGAAGACATGAACACACATTTCTCCAAAGAAGATATACAGATGGCCAACAGACACATGAAAAGATGTTCATCATCACTCACCACCAGGGAAATGCAAATCAAAACTACAATGAGATATCACCTCACACCTGTCAGAATGGTTAAAATCAGCAACACAAGAAACAGCAGGTGTTGGCAAGGATGTGGAGAAAAAGGAACCCTCTTGCACTGTTGGTGGGAATGCAAACTGGTGCAGCCACTCTGGAAAACAGTATTGAGGCTCCTCAGGAAGCTAAAAATAAAACTACCCTATGATCCAGCAATCACACTAGTGGGTATTTGGCCAAAGGATACAAAAAACACTAATTCCAAGGGATACATGCAGCTGTATATTTATAGCAGCATTATTTAAATAGCCAAGTTATGAAAGCAGCCCAAGTGTCCATTGATTGATGAATGGATAAAGAAGTGGTATATAAACACAATGGGATATTATTTAGCCATTAAAAAGAGTGAAATCTTGCCATTTGTAATGACATGGATGGAACTAGAGTATAACGCTAGGCAAAATAAATCAGAGAAAGACAAATACAATATGATTTCACTCATGCGTGGCATTTAAGAAACAAAACGAATGAGCAAGGTTAAGCAGAGAGATAAACCAAGAAACAGACTCTGAATTATAGAGGACAAACTGGTGCCTACCAGATGGGAGGTGGGTGGGGAGATGTGTTAAATAGGTGATGGGGATTAAGGAGTGCATTTGTAATGAGAACAAAGTGATGTAGGGAATAGCTAAATCACTATATTATACATCTGAAACTAATGGAATACTGTATGTTAACTAACTGGAATTAAAATAAAAGCTTAAAAATTTTTTAAACCCTTGATTAATACCTCATACTCTACAAAATATAACTCAAGTTGGATCATAGATCTAAATGTGTAAATTCTAAAATTATGAGGCAAAGATTCTTCAGATATGACACCAAAAAGAGGATCCATAAAAGAAAAAAAGTGACAAATTGAACTTCATCAAAGTTAAGAACTCTGTTCTTGTTAAGACAATTCTAAGATATAGAAGAAAAATATCTGCAAATCACATATTCTATAAAGAATTTGTATCCAGAATATATAATGAACTCTGAACATTCAGTAATAAGAAACAACTCCCAGTTACCCCATTCCCTCACCCACCTCCCCTCCAGCAATCCTGTTTGTTTCCTATAGTTAAGAGTCTCTTAATGGTTTGTCTCCCTCTCTGATTTCATCTTATTTTATTTTTCCCTCCCTTCCCCTATGATCCTCTGTTTTGTTTCTTAAATTCCATATATGAGTGAAATTATATAATTGTCTTTCTCTGATTGACTTATTTCACTTAGCATAATACCCTCTAGTTCCATCCATGTCATTGCAAATGCCAAGATTTCATTTTTTTATGGCTAATGTTCCATTGTGTGTGTGTATATATACACACTACATCTTTATTTATTCATCTGTCAATGGACATCTGGGCTCTTTCCATAGTTTGGCTACTGTGGACATGGCTGCTATAAACATTGGGGTGCCCCTTTGGATCACATTTGTATCCTTTGGGTAAATACCTAGTAGTGTTATATGCAGCTGATGAATAACTGAACTCTACCTCTGAAACTAATGATACACTATATGTTAATTGAATTTAAATAAAATAAAATTTAAAAAAGAGCTCAATTTTTAGAAATGAGTGAAAGATTTGAACAGATACTTCACCAAAGAAGATATGTGAAAAGATGCTCAATATCATTAGTCACTAGGAGAAAGCAACTTAAAACCACATAAAGACCACCACACAATTATTAGAGCAGCTTAACTTAAAAAGTTTGACCATACCAACTTTTGATGAGGATGTGAGAAATTGTAACTCTCATACAACATTGGTGGGAATGTAAAATGATACATTCACTTTAGAAAAGTTTGGCAGTTTCTTATAACATATACTTACCCTACAACCCAACAGTTAACACTCCTAAGTATGTTCTAAGAGAAATGAAAGCATATGTCCACACAAACACTTGTACACCAATGTCTGTAATAGTTTTATTTCTAGTAAGTAAAAGCTGGAAACAACCCATTCTGTCCATCAACAAGTGAATGGATAAACTCTGTTACATCCATACAACAGAAGAGTGCTTATTAATAAAAAGGAATGAACTGCTGTTACATGTTATAACATGAATGAATCTCAAATAACTATCCTGGGTGAAAGAAACCAGACCAAAAATTGAGAAAACATTCTATGCTTCTATTTATATAAAACTCTAGAAAATAAAAGCTAGACTATAGTGACAGATCTCTGGTTGCCTGGGAATGCAGAGGTCATTGGAGACTAGACTGAGTGGAAAGAGATTACAAAGAGGTATGAGGAAACATCTGGGGGTAATGGATATTTTGATTATGAGGCTGGTTTCACCAGTATACATATATGTACATACATATGTCAAAACACAACAAGTTGTATGCTTAAATATGTGTTTATTATATCCATATAAAGCTATAAAAAGTAATTTCCATGGCTGAGAATGAAGTAGGTCATAATTTATCCATAGCTTGTGTTAAATTTCTGTCATAAGAGAAAGACCATGGGCTTTGGTGCAGGGGTTGGGGGAAAGAGGCAGGTTGAGTAATAGAGTCAGGAGCTTTGCTTAGACGGCCCCTTGCCAGCACTCTTTTTCAGGTGAGGATCTGTAGTGGCAAAAGATTTGTGTTTCAATGTCCTGATTGCTTTTGATGTAGCCAAGTCATACACACACATGGTTTTAAAACATATGAGGATGTACATAAAGGCAGGTAATGTAAGCAACATTTCACTGTTCTAACCCTCCCTACCCCCAGTCCTAATCCTCTGAGATTATTATCTTTAACCCTCTTAACTGTTTCTGTTTAGTTCTTCTGGTGATTGCTTCCTCATATATTGCTATTATTTGATTTATCTACTTTAGATTTTGTCTATTAATTTTGCACTGTGATAAATGAGGTTTTACCTCAATTATTGTACCTCTCATCCCAATGTAGTTATTGTGATTTTTAGTTCCTCTATTCATTTGTTTGAAGGATATACTTAGACCTTTATTTCTTGTTTCAGAAAATACAGACAGTATCTCCTAACTCTGTTTTTTAGATAAGGCTATTAGTTCCCTGCTCTTCCCATTATCTCCCATCTATTCTACCTATTAACTCTTGTCATTTGTACTTTTACTTTTCACATTGCCAAGAAGGATAAAATTTGTGTTTTGCTCTTTATCTATAATTAATTACGTCTATAATTAAGTATCCTGTGCTTCTGTACATTGGTTATTTCTGAAAGTTGAAAATCAGTATGCAGTGTTTATATTGTTGTGGCTATCTAGAATGTTTCTTTCTTCTTTCAGGTGTTACTGTCTTCTAGATTTTTTAATTTCCTTTATTTTTTTCTTGCATTGTCTGCAACATCCACAGTTTCTCTAATTTCTTAAATGTGGGTAAAATCTTGAGCCCCTGCTTCTCCTTTTTCACCTTTGGATGCCTCCTCCTGGAGCCCTCCTTTCTTCCAGTTGGACAGAATGCTCCTTAGGCCTGTTGTGTAACTGTTGCCCTTGGAATTACTTTTATTAGTTTTTGGTATTAGGTCCACTGTTTCCAGAATCCATTGTATATCTTTGTATTTCTTAACTACCTGATTTTGCTGGAGTATATTCCTAAGTAACTTCTTTAGAAAAAGGTGAGAGGTGAACTAAGTCTTTGAAATCTAGAAATGTGCTTCCTTTACTATCAAGCTCAATTTATACTGGCTAGGAATAAAACTCTAGGCTGAAAATAATTTTCCCTCAGAACTTTGAAGGCATTTCTCCACTGTCTAATACCCAGTGCTGCTGATGAGATGACCAATCTATTCCAATTCTTGTTCCTACAATTGTTAATGTTTTACCTCTGTGGGAGCTCTTGGGATCTTCTTTTTATTGTTGCTGTTCTGAAGTTTCATAACGTGTCTAGGGATTGAGCAAAATGACTGGCTACCCCAAATATGAGGGCTGTAAGGCCCACTCATGTACAATAGAACCATTATGCCTGAGGACCTCCAAATTCCCCAATGTAAATCTTTGCTGTGGGGCACAAATGCCCACACTAGCTACTTCAGTTCTTCTTAGATGACTTAATCTCTTATTTTATTTTTTAAAGTTTTTAATTCCTGTTAGCTAACATACAGTGTTATATTAGTTTCAGGTGTACAATATAGTGATTCAACAATTACATACATCACCCAGTGCTCATCACAACAAGTGCACTCCTTAATCACCATCACCTATCTCACATCACCATAACCACCTCCCCTCTGGCAGCCATCAGTTCATTCTCTGTATTTGAGTCTGCTTCTTTGTTTTGTTTTGTTTTTAGATGTCACATATAAGTGAAATCATATGGCATTTATCTTTCTCTAACTTTTTTCACTTAGCATTATACCATCTATGTCCATCCATATTGCTGTAAATGGCAAGATCTCATTCTTATTTATGGCTGAGTATACTATATATATACATACACATATATATAAAACATATATATAACATATATATATATACACCTCACATTGTTTTTATCCATTCATCTATCAATGAACATCTGAGTTGCTTCCATATCTTGGCTGTTGTAAACAATGCTGAAATAAACATATAATAAACATATGATCCAGTAATTCTACTATGGGGTATTTACTCAAAGAAAATGAAAACACTAATTTGAAAAGATATACTATTTTTTTATTAAGAACACTATATCTTGATTATTGTTGCTTTCTAATAAGCCTTGAGATCAGGTAGTATAAGTCCTCCAAGTTTGTTCTTTTTCCAACTTGTTTTGGATATTTTAGGTCCTTTGCCTTTCCAGGTAAATTTTAGTTCCCAGATAAATTTTAAAATTGGATTGTCAATTTCTACAAGAAAAATTAGGGTAGATCAAGTTGGGGAAAACTGACATGTTAATAGAATTTCATATTTGAGATGCCATCATGAAAGGTATTTTTAAAAATGTCAATTTCTGGGGCGCCTGGGTGGCTCAGTCATTAAGCGTCTGCCTTCGGCTCAGGTCATGATCCCAGAGTCCTGGGATCGGGCTCCATGTCGGGCTCCCTGCTCTGTGGGAAGCCTGCTTCTCCCTCTCCCATTCACCTTGCTTGTGTTCCCTCTCTCACTGTGTCTCTCTCTGTCAAATAAAGAAATAAAATCTTTTAAAAAATAAAAATGTCAATTTCTGTTTATTGTTAGTATATAGGAATAGAATTGATTATCTAATAGTGATTTTGTGTCCTGTGAACTTATTCACTTATTCTAGTGGTTGTTTTGTAGATTTTTTGTATGATTTTCTACAAAGATGATCACATTGTCTGCATATAAAGACTGTCTTATTTTCTTTCAAAACTTGTTGCCTCTTATTATTTTTCTTTCCTTTGCACTGGCTAGAACTCCCAACACAATGTTGACTAGAAGTGATGAGAGCAGATATCCATACTTTGTTTCTAATCTTAGAAGGAAAGCCTTCAGTCTTTCACCATAAAGTATGCTGTTAGCTATAGGGTTTTTGATAAAGTTCCCTCTACTCCTAGTTTTCTGAGTTTTTTTTTAAATCAAGAATTGGTGTTATATTTTGTTAAATGTTTTGTCTGAATTGATTGATATGATCATATGACTTTTTTTTCCTGAGCCTCACAGTAGGGTGAATCACATTGATTTCCCATTTAAAAAAAAAATTAAGGCATAACTGACACACAAGTTGAAACAACCCAGTGGGCATCTAGTTCTATATTCAGAGGCCTCAACTAGAATGTTAGGAGAGTTCAAAATCTTGTTCAAGTGAGTAGACCTTGAAAAATAGACATTTTTGTCTGTCTTCTCTATCATCCATCCATCCATCCATCCACTAGGCACTTGCTCTAGTCAAATCCTGTGCAAGGAACTGGGGATATAAAGAACCTTGTAGACCTTGTGTTTTTGAGGCTCACACTCTATCTAGTGAGGAGAAAAACAGCTATTCACATTAATGGGATGGGTGCCATAGTAAGGTCATTGAGGAAAGTCAATGAAATCACAGAAGATGGAGATATTCTGCTCAGGGTGGGGAAGTTGGGGAAAATGATTTCTGAGTTGGCATTTAAAAAGTAAGCGGGAGACTTCTAGGTAGAGATGAGAGAGAAGTGCATTTCAGAAAAGAGGCCATAACTTATAGCAGTGTTTTAGCAGTTCTTCCACATTTCTCAATGCCCTTGCCGCCCATTCAAAAATAATTTTACATTCTATTACAATATATATTTGTTTAAATATAATGATTTTCTTTAACCCAGAGTAGAGTCTATGCTCCAGAAAGAAATATTCTGGACACTGGCAGACTGTTCCTAGTTTGTGAAGCACAGCTCTGTGTGAAGGACCTGAGGGTCACTGGTAAACAATCAGAAACTAGGAACAGCTTCTTGGGGTAGTTGTCTAATCTCAGAATTATGTCAATCAAGCATTAGGTATGCAATTAGAAATACTCTAGCTTCAAAGCTTGTATGTTTGCCTAAGGACCTAAATTATCACTTGCTCACTCTCTGATTACCCCAGCTCCATGATGAGCCAAGTTCTACCTACCTCTGCCAAAAAAACCAGCAAGAATGCTTTTAATAGTTTTAAATAAGTTTTCAAATTTCTTTGGCACATCAAGTTAACTGTACAGTATCTTGCTGAGGTCTTCAATTGACATTGAACTGGGACCATGTAGAGCCCAGTTTTAAGCAATATACAACATGAGGAATTATGTTAGTACTGAGATCCCTGATCACCCGCCAGTCACAATTTTCATTTTGACTCATACTAATGGTAACTGTTGAAATCATTATCAAGAGACCTCATCTCTCATCAGCTGATACCTAGGCGTGTGAAAAGTGCTGCCATATTCTGCTTGAGAATTGATTAGAAATGCTTTGCCTTATTTCTTGCCAATAAAGGTAAAATCCTGTTTAAACAAATACCTTTAACATATAATGGGAGCTTTTGTAGAAGGAAGAAACTTCCAGGTGTAAGTTGGTGGCACTTTATTTCTAGCAATATTCAATACAATAGGGCTCAAGGCAACCAAAGGATATGAATCACAAAGGATATGAATCACAAAGATTTGTTTTGTAAAGGATATTAGATTACCAAAAGTTTTATGGGTTCCTACTGTAGTGTTTTTGGAATATTTAAAAATTTAATCTATGCACTTTATATTTTAAAGATTTTATTGATTTATTTATTAGAAAGAGAGAGAGAGCAAGTTGGGAGAGGAGCAGAGGGAGCACCACAGGGAGAGGGACAAGCAGACTCTGGAATGAGCACAGGGCCCAATGCGGGGCTCCACCTCACGGCCCTGAGATCATGACCTGAGCCAAAATTAAGAGTCAGACACTTAACTAACTGAGCCACCCAGATGCCCCTAATCTATGCACTTCAATAAATGCTTAACATTTTATGCAGTCCCTCTTTTTAAAAATTTGAGTATGGTTGACACACAATGTTACATTAGTTTCAGGTGTATAACACAGTGATTTGACAAGTCTACATGTTATGTTATGCTCACCATAAGTGTAAATACCATGTCTTCATACAATGGTATTACAATATCATTGACTATATTCCTTATGCTATATCTTTTATTTCCGTGACTTATTCATTCCATAACTGGAAGTCTGTATCTCCCACTCTACTTCACCTATTTTGCCCATCCCCCCGCCCCTCTTCCCTCTGGCAATCATCAGTTTGTTCTCTGTATTTATAGGTCTCATTCTCCCTTTTGTTTATTTATTTGTTTTGTTTTAGATTCCAATAAGCAAAATCATATGGTATTTGTCTTTCTCTGATTTGTTTCACTTAGAATAATACCCTCTAGGTCCAAAAAAACAAAAAAAAAATCAATTCAAAAAATGGGCAGAGAACCTGAATAGACATTTTTTCTGAAGAAAACATACAGATGGCCAAAAAGCACATGAAAATATTCTCATCACTAATCACCAGGAAAATGCAAATCAAAACCACAATGAGATATCATCTTAAACCTGTCAGAATGGCCAGAATCAAAAAGACAAGAATTAATAAGTGTCGGTGAGGATGTGGAGAAATAGGAATACTTGTGCACTGCTGGTGGTATAGCTACTGTGGAAAACAGTATGGAGATTCCTCAAAAAAATTAATAATAGAAATACCATATGACCGCTGAGCGTGCTAGGAGGCCGTTGCTTTCCCGAGGGGCTCTCTTCTAGGCTCAGTCTGGTGTCAGCATGGCCCAAGGAAATCAGCGAGAACTTGCCCGCCAGAAAAACATGAAGAAATCCCAGGAAATTAGCAAGGGAAAAAGGAAAGAGGATAGCTTGACCACCTCTCAGAGAAGGCAGAGGGACTCTGAGATAATGCAACAAAAGCAGAAGGCAGCTAATGAGAAGAAGTCTATGCAGACGAGAGAAAAATGATGACTATTTGGAAAAACCTGGGTGTTATTGCCAACTAGGTGTATCATAAGCTCTAAGGTCAAAATTTTGTGGAGCAAACAGTCATATGTTATATCCTTATAAAACTATTTTAAACTTTACCTTTCAGCCTGACTTAGTGTAGTGTTTCAGAACCATTCTTCAAAGAATAAAACACTAACCATTCATGTGATTAAAAAAAAAAAAATACCATATGATCCAATAATTCCAATACTGGGTATTTACCCAGGAAAACCAAAACATTAATTCAAAAAGATATATGCACTCTTATATTTACTGCAACATTATTATAATAGCCAAAATATGGAAGCAACCCAAGCATTCATCAGTAGATGAATAAAGAAGATGTGGCATATATATATATATACACACAATGGAATATTAGAAAGTCAGCCATAAGAAAGGATGAGAACATGCCATTTGTGACAATGTGCAGTCCCTCTTTCTGATGGCAACTCATTTAGCAAGGAATGGTTTAAAATTATCTGCTGTGTATCAGCACCAGCTAAATAGACTTTATCAGACTTTACTTTTTTTTCAATTAAAAAGTTTTTAAATTCCAGTGTAGTTAACATACAGTGTTATATTAGTTTCAGGTGTACAATACAGTGACTCAAAAATTCTATATGTTGCTCAGTGCTCATTAAGATCAGTGTCCTCTTAAATCCCCTTCACCTATTTCACCCATCCCGTCCCACCCCCTCTCTGGTAACCATCAGTTTGTTCTCTATAGTTGGGTCTGTTTTTTTTTTTTTTTTTTGGTTTGTCTCTTTTCTGTCTTCCCTCTGTTCATTTGTTTCTTTCTTTATTTAAATTCAAGTTAGTTAACATACAGGGCAGCACTAGTTTCAGGAGCAGAATCCAGTGATTCATCACCTACATACAACACCCAGTGCTCATCCCAACAAGTGCCCTCTTTAATGGCCATCACCTGTTTAGCCCATCCCCCTACCTCCCTTCCAGCAACACTCAGTCTGTACTCTATATTTAAGAGTTTCTTGTGACTTTACTTTTTGTAGCTTACATTATGAGGACAGTAGTTTTTTTTTGTTTCTAAAATAGAATTAAAATATGATAAGCATTCTCTTCATTCTAAAAATAATCACCTCAGTGTCTATATGGGTTCCATTCATAGTTATCACCACCTTCCTTTTTTTATTCAAATGTAATTAACATAGTGTTGTATTAGCTTCAGGTGTACAAAGTAATGATTCATCAATTCTATACATTTCTCAGTGCTTATCAAGATAAGTGCTCTTAATTCCCTTTACCTATTTCTCCCATCCCCCCACCAACCTCCCCTCTGGCAGCTACATTTGTTCTATGTATTTAAGAGTCTTTTTTGTTTGTCTTTTATTTCATTTGTTTGTTCATTTCTTTCTATTGCTCCTTAAAGATCTGAATAAATTTACTCAAATGGTTGTAAATATACCAACCCAGTGCAACACACACACAATATCTACATTTCTATAAAACCCCAAATCATTAATTTAAATAAATACTGACCAATAAAATGCTGTGGAATGCAAAAGATACTATGCAATTTAATTGGTATACAAATATCAGTAAGATATGGCCCTGGTCAACATCATCATAGTTTAGCATGATGGCTCTTAACCAGGGGCAAGTATCAGAATTGCTTAGAAAATATCATATGATCTCATAACTCCACTGTTGGGTTTTTACCCAGGGAAAACAAAAACGCTAATACAAAAAGATATCTGCATCCCTCTGTTTATTGCAGCATTATTTATAATAGCTAAGACATGGAAGTAACCTAAGCATCCATGAATAGATGAATGGGTAAGGAAAATGTGGTATATATACAATGGAATAATACACAGCCATAAAAAGGATGAGATCACGCCATGTGAGACAACATGGATGGACCTAACAAATACTCATAAATGGAATCTAAAAAAAATGAAAAAAAACAAACAAAAAGCAGAATCAAAACTATAAATACAGAGAACTGATAGTTGCCAGAAGGTAGGGAGGTGGGGGGTTGGGCAAAATGGGTGAAGGGGAGAGGGAGATACAGGCCTCCAGTTATAGAATGAGCAAGTCATGGGAATAAAAAGCAGAGCATAAGGAATATATTCAATGATATTGCAATAGTGATGTAATGGGACAGATCGTGGGTATACTTACGGTGGACATAGCGTAATGTGTAAACTTGTCAATTCACTAAGTTGTGTACCTGAGACTAATGTAACACTGTGTCTCAACTGTACTCAGATTAAAAAAAAGATATGCTAAGTGCTATAAAATGAGCAAGTTCTGGGGATCTAATGTACAGTGTGGTGACTAGACTTAGCAATACTGTATTACAGACAACTTGAAAGTTGCTAAGAGAGTAGATCTTAAATGTTCTTACTACAAACAAAATGGTAATTATGTGAGGTGATGGAGGTGTTAACTAACCTTGTTGTGGTTAATAATTTTGCAATACATACATGTATCAAATCATCACCTAGTACACCTTAAACTTACACAATGTTATATCAACAAAAAAAGGCAGTGGCAGTAAACAAATAAAAGAATTACTTACAGAGTCTTTTCAAAATTTACGTATGCAGTGCTAAGACCACCACCCGAGGAAGTAACATATAAAGTGGCTTCTGAAGGTTTGGTAGTTTGATAGAGATAGAACTGAAGGGGTGTCCTAGGCAGAGGGAACAGCATGTGCAAAAGTATTACGGCATGCTACTTAACTCTAAATTTTCTCACCTATAAAATGGGAAAAACAGTCACCTCACAGGGTCATTGTGAGAATAAAATGAGAACACATATGAAAGTACCTGGTGCATTGTAAATGTTCAGTGTTTGTGGCAATCTTTGCTCTAACATTTAAAATAAAGTAGATTTAACCAATCAGGTTTTTTTTTTCAGCTAGTATGACCCTGAAGGAATGGAACATAGAATGGATAAGGTACAATTGGGATTAAAGGGGGAAAGACAAGTTTGCAGCCTGGAAGAGATAGGGGCAACATGGGTATAGTCAGAAAGTGAGAACCTAAGTTAGGGGTACACGGCAATAAAAATCAGATGTAACTAATAGTTTTAGAAGAAATTATATGTCTGCAAGTCACATTCTGATGGGAAAAGGAATTTAAGTCATTGGTTATCTGTTCCTAAAGCGAGAAGAAATCATGCTGTATATATTAGGTATGTATGGTGATGGTAGTGAGGGAGGGTAGAATAAAGGAAAGCTTTGCAAATATTCAGAAAAATAATTATTTGGGGGCACCTGGGTGGCTCAGTCATTAAGCGTTTGCCTTCGGCTCAGGTCATGATCCCAGGGTCCTGGGATCGAGCCCTGCGTCAGGCTCCCTGCTCAGCGGGAAGCCTGCTTCTCCCTCTCCCACTCCCCCTACTTGTGTTCCTGCTCTTGCTGTCTCTCTGTCAAATAAATAAATAAAAAATCTTAAAAAAAAGAAAAAAATAATTATCTTATAGGCATCTTCTTTTTTAAAGGTTTTGTTTTGTTTGTTTAAGATTTTATTTATTCATTTGACAGAGAGAGAGAGAGTGCAAGTAGGGAGAGCGGCAGGCAGAAGGAGAGGGAGAAAGAGGCTCTCGGCTGAGCAGGGAGCCTGATGTGGGACTCGATCCCAGGACCCTGGGATCATGACCTGAGCTGAAGGCAGCCGCTCAACCAACTGAGCCACCCAGGCGCCCCTCTTATAGGCATCTTCCTTACCAATAAAATTCCCTCTACTTTCTGCACAACAATCATATTGAATTGACTCTGTGCCACCAGTGACTTAGCATTTACATTAGCAGATGCTTCCTTTGCCTAGGTTGTAGCTAATTAATACACACTTAATAAAAAGGTAGTAGCCTGAATTTTAAACAATTATTTCCATATAAATAAAGTCTAAAGTATAATGTTATACTTTATAATGTATGCTCCTTCAATTCCAATAAAGGAAGAACTGGTAAATAAAAACAAAACTGTTCTTTAAAACACCTGTAGATTGCCAATCAAAAGTGAGAAAGGTTGTCATTAGTGCAAATTAAAACAATAATAAGATACTACTAAACACCCATTAGGAAGGTTAAAATCCAAAAAACTGACAATATCAATTCCTGGCAAAGATGCAGAGCAACAGGGAGCCTCATTCATTGCCAGTGAGAATGCAAAAATGGTACTGCCACTTTGGGAGACAGTTTAGCAGTTTCAGCTTTGTAAAGCTAAACATAGCCTTTTTTTTTTTTAAAAAAAAAAAACATAGTCTTAACATACAACCCAGCAACTTCTCTCCTAAATATTTACGGAATTGATTTAAAACTAATTTCCACACAAAAAGTAGCATGTGAATGTTTATAGCAGCTTTATTCATAATCACTAAACACTAGAAGCAACCAAGGTGTCCTTCAATAGGTAAATGGGTAAAAAGCATGCACATACATATAATGAATTACTATTTAGTGAAAAAAGAGAATATGCTATCAAGCCACACAAAGATGTGGATAAATCTATAATATATGTTGCTAAGTGAAAAAAGCCAGTTGGAAAGGCTACATACCGCATGATTCCATTTATATAACATTTGGAAAACACCAAACTATAGAGATTAGATAGATGGTGGTTGCCAGAGGTTTGAGGAGGAGGAGAGAAGATTGAATAGGTAAAGCACAGGGGATTTTTAGGGTGGTAAAACTATTTTGTATGATACTGTAATGGTGGATATATGACTCTACATTTTTCAAAACCCATAGAACCTTATAGCACAAAGGGTGAATCTCAATGAATGCAGAAATTTAAAAGTCAAGGATTGATTTTAGGATGGAGTTGCAGAATGTGACATAAGAATCTAATTACATTACATGTGTATGAAACAACCTAACTGGAGGTGGGGAGAAAAAGGGCTGACTTAAGTAACTTTGGAAATGAGTAGAGTTTCTCAGACTGAAGACAAAAGAAACTATAAATAAGCATGTACTCTATTTGATAAAGTTGTCCCCACACAGGTATGGGTGACAATTCAGAAACTACTATACATGTGCATTGGAATTGGATGATTAAGTAAATGGATGGTGGATGGGAGTGGGATTCTGCATTCTAGAGAGATTCACATGGTAAAGGATTAGAGTTGGAGACATTAGTATGAACTCATATTTAGCTTAATATAGGTACAAATAGATATATTTAGAAATGTTTCTAGATATGTATATAAATGCAGGCTAGGATACACTCGTATATTTTCTTCTTCTGTCAGCCGAGAAGGCTTAGAAGTAATAACACCGTAGCAGCAATAAGCACATCTAGCATTCAGATCTTGCTTTCTAATACCATTTTTCAATAGAAAGTGGAATCCATGGACAATTGGTTGATGATAGGACTGAATGGGGCAAGAAATATGAGCCTGTAGCAACTTGTAGTACCATCTTGTAGTGCCATAAAGTAAAGAAGTATTCAGTAAAAGTCCACATGGACAGTTGTATGTCAAAGGGACACAGGAACCAAATGAAAGAGCTCCCAATGGCCAAGGCTGGAACAATTTAAACAACAAGATAAAGTAGTATTGGATTATAATTCAAAGCATAAAATAAATACCCTTATGTCTATACTTAATATAAATAAATGCTTTGGTAGGCAAACAAGAACAGACAAACCAAAAATGCAGAAGAATCCCAAATAATTTATGTGGATACTTCACCCTCAGGAAGGTGGACACTAACTCTCCACTCCTTAAGCATGGGCTGCACATCATGACTTACAAAGAATACAGCATGAAAAAGGGGAAACTAATAATTTTACAGTGGAAAACACTACCTCAGCCAGGTGCTGAAGGTTAGCATCAAGAGTGATTAAGTCATGTTAATGGTATTTACCTTTGATATAATATGTTGAAAATGATGTTTTACCTTTTTGGTCTTCCTCCCCCAAACCTATAAATAACCCTAGTCTAATAATGAGAAAAACATCAGCCAGATTCATTTCAATGGACGTTCTACAAAATAGCTGACTAGTACTCCTCAAAACTGTTAAGGTCACTGAAAACAAGGAAAGTCTGAGAAATTGCCATAGTTATTAAGAGGAGACTAAGGAGACATGACGACTAAATGTACTATGGCATCCTACATGGGACCCTGCATGAGAAAAAGGACATTAGGTAAAAACTAAGGAAATGTGAATAAAATATGAATTTTAGTTAATAATATTTTATCAGTATTAGTTCATTTGTTGTGACAAATGTACCATGCTAATGTAATGAATGATACCAGGATACTAGGGATGGAGCATAGGAAAACTTTGTACTAATTTTGCAACTTTTCTGTAAATCTATAAGTACTCTAAAATAGTTTATTTAAAATACTTCATTGAAATATTATTTACCTAGAAAAAAAATTCACAAGTATATAATCTAAGATAAAAACCAGAAGAACTTGTCAAAGCAATGGTGTAGAAAAAGATATTTCTCGAGTGGGATCACCCTAAGAAGATTCTCAACACAAAGGAAAAGTAGAAAAGTATGCATACAAAAGAAGCAGCTTTCACTGCAGTGACATGCAAAATCTTATCTGGCACGGTTAAATAGCAATGCTCTGGAATGTCATGATAGCACAATAGGAATTAGCCAAATAACTTAGCCTGCAGTTACCCACAGACTAATTTGTTTTCTGAAGAACCACATTCCAAAGTTTACACAAATCATGAAGCCTACAAAGATTTTTTTTAGTGCCTATTTTTTTTCTTTAGATAATGCTAAAATTGAACTTTTTAGGACACAGAATACAATTTGAAACTTCATTAGTGGAGATTCCAAACACAAACACTATGACTTTTGATTTGTTTACAATCCCAAGTAGAATCCAAGATTTTTTCACCTCCAGTTTTTAATTCCTTATTTTCATGCTCTACAATGGAATTCACAGTAAGTCCAAAAGAAAGGGCTCTTCTATGGCCATTATTGGAATTAAACTTTGAAAGACTCACTGACACCAATAAAGACAAAATTATGTAGACCTGTATGCTAGGCTGGACTTGAAATATGTCATAGTAATGTGAAAGGCAAGACCTTTGGAGAGGGTGGGGGGAGGAGGGAGATCGGTGGCATCAGATGATTATTTCACACTACATATACTTGTTGATTTGGATGAGACTAGGGTTATAAATGTCTGTAACTGTCTCCTTGAGAAACAAGTTGGCGGTCTTATGGTTCTGAGTTTCCCTGAAATATTTATTCTGTTATTCCTTTGGGTAATTATAGCTTATTAGCCCTAGTTATATTCTCATGTTGCATAGTAAATTATTCTCCCCTCTCCTTGGTGTTTACACCCTTCAGACAGTTGTATCCCCACCCTCTTCCCCCTTAGTCATCACTTAGCTAAATTGTATAGACAAAATTCTTTTAATCTTTGCTCATAAATCAATCCCTCTGGCCCCATAATCATTTTTGTTACTCCTCTCTGAACTCTCTCCAATTAATCTATATCTCTTCAGGTAATGAGTTTGGAGAAGCTGAATAGTCCAGGTGTGATCCTAGTTCTGTTTGGTGTCTATGTGTTTGTAAATGCACCAAAGGGTCTTTTGTAATGGGGACAAAAAATATAATAACTTAAGAGTGGCTTTTCTGCCCCATTTTATGGTACTCCAAATGCTTAATTACCCTTCAACTATGGGTTTTCGTTATCAATGGCCATTTCTCAAGTTTCGACTCCTGCTAATTATAGGATCAATTATAGTTCCTGCTGTTAACCAGTCACAAATACTTTAAGTATCTGTCAAAAATAAATCTATTTAGATTGAATCCAACCAGTTACTTTTAAAAGAACCTTATGTTTAATTCTTATAGACATTTTTTAAGACCAGTTTGTGTATACCAATACCACCAAAGTTGACTGCCTTCATTGAAGAAACTAAGATGAAGTTTAGAAATGGTTTTGAAAAAACTGAAAGGAAATTAACTCACTTGACTGCTAAAGGAGTGAAGGTTCTTTTCATAGGGAAAAAAGGTAATACATTTTTAGAGAACTGTCACTTCACAGTAAGGCAGATTATTTCAGAATAATGATTTCTTTCCAGAGAGTTCAACTTACCTTTCACTTTCAATAGGTATTCAGCTTCCTTTAGCAGAAATGATGGGTTAGTCTAGTCTTGATTTTGAGGAATAATTCAGTTTGGGGGTAATTCATTCCACAATTACTTACCATTATTAATTCCCTTTTATTTCCTTCCTCCTGATATCCCTTTGCCTTTTTCAGGGTAGTTACACCCACTAGAAGGTATGCAGTTAGTTAACATTGTGCAAAGTTTGTTAATTACCAGACATTACAGAATAGACTACCCCAAACTGCATTTCATAATTATATAGGGGTTGGTGATCTTTTCAGGGTAGTAAAATACAAGGCAAATAAAAACCTGAGACTGACTTAAAACATATTACATTAAAAATGCTATTACTAAAAAATAGAAAACCTAAGTGGCAGGGGAATAGGTGTAAAGGAGTGATTAGCATAAAATAGAGTTAATCTGGGATGACTTGGTGGAGAAAATATAAAGTGAAATTAGTCAATTTTCCTCCTCTGGCATGTAGTTTCTGATGAGAAAACGTGTTCAAACAATAGCTAAAAGGAAAGTTTGAGTATTATCTGTGGATCATATTTATCCATGGTATTATATTCTTTTGCCTATTGACACTGAGTTGGGTTCTGAAATATTCTTAGGTTTGAGTTCAAACACTTTAATCTATGAGATCAAATGTACAAATGGAAATATAACCTATTGTGGAAAAGGCAACACATTTTCTATAAATAGAAATCATGTCTTGGGGCAACTGGGTGGCTTAGTTGGTTGATTTGGCTCAGGTCATGATCTCGGGGACATGGGATTGAGTCCCACATTGGGCTCTGTGCTCAGTGGGGAGTCTACTGGAGATTGTCTCTCCCTCTCCCTTCCCCCTTCTCTTTCTCTCAAATAAATATTTTTTTTAAGATTTTATTTATTCATTCATGAGAGGCAGAGGGAGAGAGAGAGAGAGAGAGAGAAGCAGAGGGAGAAGCAGGCTCCCAAGGAGCAGGGAGCCCGATGTGGGACTCGATCCCAGGACCCTGGGATCATGACCTGAGCCGAAGGCAGACGCTTAACCATCTGAGCCACTCAGGCGCCCCCAAATAAATAAATATTTTTTAAGAAAATAAATCATGGCTTAATTCATTTATGAGTTCTTTGGGGAGGTAAATAAGGATATGGCCAACACAAACCCAATGGATGCAATTTACTTGGGTTTTCAATAAGTTTTTTTTTTTTTCAAGATCACACACCAAAGATTACTTAAAAATAAAAATGAGCTAACATAGGAGTTGTAAGACCAGGAGAACAATTCTAAAGATAATAAACAAAGGAGATTGCTTTAGATGAAAAAATGTAAATGATGAACACTCACCAGATCTGTGTTGATATGACTATCATTTATTGAGCTCCTGTTATGTACCAGGCATAGGTCTACCCTAGGTATTTTCACACAGTGCTTCTCAAATTTTTCTATGAAGTAGTACCCTGTACTCCCCCTCATGTCTATACTTAGTTTTTTCTATTATTGCTTATTTAGTTGTCTGACTTTTCTATTAGGCTGTAAAAGCCCAAGGAGAGCAAGCATTATGTCTGCTTTGCTCATTATTGGATCTCCAGCACTCAGCAAAGTGATGAGTACAGAGTAGGCATTCAGAAAATAGTTTTTTCATGAATGTATACCTGTTGTGATGCTCTTTTTATTCATTATACCAGTGTCAATTTTAAGATTTTTGCTTATGCTCTGGAAGAGTGTGGGTTTAAGATTGTAGATGAAACAAAGTTCTCTCCATATAAGATGATATAACAACAGGGAAACATTACAAAAAGAAAGGTGTGATGAGACCCATGAGAAGGTAGAAAAGGTAAAATTTCCTATGAGGTCACCCTCATAGGGTAACATATTAAGGAGGAAAGAGAATAATTTGCATTATGTAAGATTATAATCTCTGAGCTTCTACTTTTAACACAGAGGTTATAACTATTCCATGAAAACATTGCTGGGGCATTATTCAGAAAGATCATTAGAAAGAAAGGCAAAAGCAAGTTTCTTCCTTTTATGCAGTGAAACCCACTGCAGGAATATGGTGGGAACCTACAGGAGATTAGCAGGAAGTTGGAAATGTTTAATGGACATTTACAAGAAAAATGAATTAAGGTGATGGGAGGAATAAGTATTACATGAGGAGAGACAATAGAATCAGGACTCACCCATCTGGGAGAATAATGTTTGAGGAAGATTATTATCAATATTTAAAAGTAACATATAGAGATGCTCTGGATTTGGATTCAGAAAATCTACATTTAAGCTGTAGCTTTCTGAGTCTCAGTCTCCACTTCTAAAATGTTTGAGTAGATACATTGCAAATTGGTTCAACTTCTAGTAATGGCCAAGTAAACTCCCTTCAGACCAAACCTTCCTGCAGATAGGAACTGTACACTTTGGATAAAATAGGGAGAAAAAAAACTACCTGAAGGTACTGGAAAATAAACAAAAGCAGGCAGATGGCATTTATGGAGAGACCTGACATTTAAAAGGAGTGAAACTGAATTTCCCACTTTTAAAAATGGCTTTAAGCACCTCATGAGATGGCTTAAACTCAGAGATCTGTAATCTCACTGGCTTGAAGAACTAGAGGATGGAGTTCAAGGGCAACCACAGGCATTGGAAAGTGAGAGGAAATGCTGGAATGGAGAAAGCCAGAGGAGTATCCCAAATTATATGTACAAGTCCTTTCTGAATCTCTGGCTGACCCTTGATTTTTACATTGCAGGGTAGACTACAGGAAGCCCACCTACACCTAAAAGTACTGAAGTTAGAATTGAGCTGCCTCCCACTGCAGAGAAGATAGGATTTACAGTTTAAGGTTAACAGAGTTAAATGCTTACTTAAAAAAATAATACTCTTTGGAGGAAAATAACAGAATCCAGAGCATCCATAACATAATGTTCTATAATATCCAGTATATAATCTAAAATTATTTAACATATTAAAAAAACTAGAAAATGTGATCCATTCTCAAGAGAAAAGACAATTAACAGAGACCAACTCTGAAATAATACATGCATTTGAAATCAGACCAGATTTTTTTAATTTAGTGATTCATCACTTATATATAACAACCAGTGCTCATCATAACAAGTGCCCTCCTTAATACCTATCACCCATTTAACCTATCCCCCACCCAATTCACTTGATCAACCCTCAGTTTGTTCTCTATTGTTAAGAGTCTCATATGGTTTGCTTTCTTCTCTCTCTCTTTTTTCCCCTTCCCATATGTTCATTTCTTTCTTTCTCTTTCTTTCTCTTTCTTTTTCTTCCTTCCTTCCTTCCTTCCTTCCTTCCTTCCTTCCTTCCTTCTTTCTTTGATTTTATTTGTCAGAGAGAGAGCGAGCACAAGCAGGGAGAGTGGCAGTCAGAGGGAGAAGCAGGCTCTCTGCTGAGCGAGGAGCCCACTGCGGGACTCGATCCCAGGACTCTGGGATTATGACCTGAGCCAAAGGTAGATACTTAACTGACTGAGCCACCCAGGCATCCCTGTTCATGTTTTCTGTCTTAAATTCCACATAAGAGTGAAATCATATGGTATTTGTCTTTCACTGACTATTTTGCTTAGCATAATACACTCTAGCTCCATCCACATGGTGGCAAATGGCAAGATTTCATTCTTTTTGATGGCTGAGTAATATTTCATTGAATATATACCACAGCTTCTTTATCCATTCATCAGTTGATGGACATTTGGGCTCTTTCCATAGTTTGGCTATTGTTGATAATGCTGCTATAAACATTGGGGTGCATGTATACCTTCAAATCTGTATTTCTGTATCTTTTGGGTAAATAACTAGTAGTGCAATTGCTGGGTCATAGGGTAGTTCTATTTTTTAACTTTTTAAGGAACTTCCATACTGCTTTCCAGAGTGGCTGAACCACTTTGCATTCCTACCAATGGTGTAAGAGGGTTTCCTTTCTCCACATCCTCATCAACATCTGTTCTTTCCTGTGTTGTTAATTTTAGTCATTCTAACAGGCATGAGGTGGTATCTCATTGTGGTTTTGATTTGTGTTTCCCTGGTGATGAGTGATGTTGAGCATCTTTTCATGTGCCTGTTAGCCATCTGTATGTCTTCTTTAGAAAAATGGAAATCAGATAAGATTTTAAAGCAGCTATTGTAACTATGCTCTGGGATATAAAGGAAAATATAATTGTTATGAATGAAAATATAAGAAATCTCAACAAAGAAACAGTAACTATAAAAAAGAACCAAATGAAAATTCCAAAACAGAAATAGCCAATATCTGAAATAAAAATTCACTCTCTGGACTTAACAGTAGCAATCCATGGAAATGACAAAATAGTCAGTGAACTTGATAATAGACTCATAGAAATGGTCTAATCTGAGTAACACAGAGAAAAAAAGATTGGAGAAAATAAGCAGAACCTCAGAGACCTGTGAGACATCAAACGGTAATATCTATGTAATTAGAATCCTAGAAGGAGGGTGCCTGGGTGGCTCAGTTGGTTAAGCAACTGCCTTCGGCTCAGGTCATGATCCTGGAGTCCCGGGATCAAGTCCCACATCGGGCTCCCTGCTCAGCAGGGAGTCTGCTTCTCCCTCTGACCCTCTTCCCTCTCGTGCTCTCTATCTCTCATTCTCTCTCTCTCTCAAATAAATAAATAAAATCTTTTAAAAAAAAAGAATCCTAGAAGGAAAGGAGAGAGAAAATGAGGCAGAAAAATATTTGAAGAAATGGTCAAAATTTCCCCAAATTTGGTCAAAGATACAAATTTATAGATTCCCATATTAAGGAAGTACAGTAAACTCCTAGCAGGATTCACACACACACACACACACACACACACACACACTACCTACTTAGGCACTTCACAGACGACGTGCTGAAAACCAAAGTTAAAGCCGGTGAGTAATGCCATCTACTTCACTTGTTATTTCTTATTTTTTTAAATTTTTTACTTAAATTCAATTTAATTAACATGTAGTATATTTTTAGTTTCAGGGGTAGAATTTAGTGATTCATCAGTTGTATATAACACCCAGTACTCAACCATCAAGTGCCTTCCTTAATGCCCATCACCCAATTATCTCATCCCCCCATCCACCTCCCCTCAGTTTGTTTCCTATAGTTAAGAGTCTCTTATGGTTTGTCTCCCTGTTTCCATCTTATTTTATTTTTCCTTCCCTTCCCCTACGTTCATCAGTTTTTTTCCTTATATTCCACATGAGTGGAAATCATGTATTTGTCTTTCTGACTTATTTCGACAAGCATTTTTTAAAAGGAACAAATACAATGGGTATAAAAATGCCTAACACATAGGTAATAACTAGAACACAGCTCAATAATTGTTAAATTATTCACTTAAAAGAGATATACAACAATACTAAACATCTGTGCCAAAGAAAAGACATACTACTTTACCCAAGATTTGCAAATTCATTATCATTATACTAAGAAATTATCTAGATTAGAGATAGAAATGCTTAAGAAAAGGTTTAAGAGACGTTTATATACATTTGTAGGTAAGAGAGAAACCCACAGTGGCTTAACAGGGGATACTGGAATGCTTGGACTATAGCCTTAATCTTTTCAGGTGACTTCCTAAGTTACAAAACAGTGCTTGATACATATATAAAACAGAACATTTTGCTGAATATATAGTGGAGACAGAGCAATATACTACTTCTACAAAATAATTGATTTAGTTCTTTAAAAATGTGGTTGTGAGAGTTTCTTTTTTCCTCACACACATACAGGCATACCTTGGAAATATTGTGGGTTTCGTTCCAGACCACTGCAATAAAGCAAGTATCACAATAAAGTGAGTCAAGTGAATTTTTGGTTTCCCAGTGTGTATAAAAGTTATGTTTATACTACACTGTAGTCTATTAACTGTGCAATAGCATTACATCTAAAAAAACAATGTATATACCATAATTTAAAAATACTTAATTGCTAAAAAATGCTAACCATCATATAGTCTTTTAACAAGTTGTAATCACTGATCACAGATCATCACAACTAATAATAATAATAATAAAGTTTGGAATATTGTGAAAATTATCAAAATGTGACACAAAGACATGAAATGAGCAAATGCTATTGGAAAAATGGCACCAATAGACATGCTTGATGCAGGGCTGCCACAAACCTTCAGTTTATAAAAAAAAAATGCAGCAACTGTGAAGCACAATTAAGTAAAGTGCAATAAGACAAGGTATTCCTGTACATATAAAAGAACAAAAATATTTATAGTTTATTCTGATGGCACAAATAGTCTTTTGTGAAAGTATAAACAAGTAGGGCTCTGATTATCACTATGGGTACATTAATAATAGAATATCTTTAAATGGGTACATGGGAAGTAAAGAAAGGACGAAAGGTATAAGAAAAGGGAAAATAAACAGTTGGGAATTAAAGCTTTATAGATACCTGTGACGAGGCTTTCAGAATTACAAGTTTCTCCTTGAAAATTATAATAGAAACTATTGTTGACAAAGGAAACTGCCAATATAGACAGTATCATAGAATCTCAGAGTTGAAGGGACTTTAGAACTCATCTTGTCTACATTTTCTTCCAATGAAAGAATTATCTTAATAGTCCAAAAGATGTTCATCTAGTTTCTGCTTGAATTCCTCTATTGACAGAGAATTCACTACCTTACTACACAGACCACTGCAATATTAAACAGCTAAAATTGTTAGAAAATTTGTCATGAACAAAGCTAAAGTCTTCCTTCCTATATTTCCTCCACCTGGTCTAATTCTTCCCTCATCCTTCTAACTTCTCCTATATATGCCAGTTTTTCAAATATTTAAAGACCACTATCATGTTCCACTAAAGTCTCTTTTTCTCCAGGCTAAAAATTCCCTTTTGTCATTGGACATGGTTTCCAGACTCTAAATAAACCTTTCTCCAGATGCAATATTTTTTTATCTTGACAAGGCATAGTTCTATTTTAATGATTTATGTTAATGTTTTATTGTACAGTGGTTATGCCTTGAAGTACACATAAAAATTTTTTTATTTTATTTAAATTCAATTAGCTAACATATAATGCATCATTAGTTTTTGATGTAATGTTCAATGGTTCATTAGTTGCATATAACACCCAGAGGTCGTCACATCACGTGCCCTCCTTAATGCCTATCACCCAGTTACTCCATCCCCCCATGCACCTCCCTTTCCACAGCCCTGTTTGTTTCCTGGATTCAAGGGTCTCTCATGGTTTGTCTCCTTCTCTGATTTCTTCCCATTCAATTTTTCCTTTCCTGTCCCTATGATCCTCTTTGCTATTCCTTATATTTCACATATGAGTGAAACCATATAATTGTCTTTCTCTGATTGACTTATTTCACTGAGCATAACACCCTTGAGTTCTATCCATGTCAGTGTAAATGGTAGGTATTCATCCTTTCTGATGGCTGAGTAATATTCCATAGTATATATGAACCATATCTTCTTTATCCATTCATTTTATTTAAGATTTTTATTTATTTATTTGACAGAGAGAGAGAGAGCACAAGCAGGGGGAGTGGGAGAGGGAGAAGCAGGCTCCCTGCTGAGCAGGGAACCTGATGTGGGGCTCAGTCCCAGGACCTTGGGATCATGACCTGAACTGAAGACAGACGCTTAAACAACTGAGCCACCCAGGTGCCCCTTTATCCATTCATCTGTTGAAGGACATCTCGGTTCCTTCCACAGTTTGGCTATATTCTTGAAGTACGGTACCCAGTTTTGGTTAGTACCAGACAAGCCAGCGAAAAAAATATGGCAACTTTGATTTTAATCTTGCTGACTATAATTCAAGCCTTTCTTAATCTTCTGAGTTTTGATTTTGTCATGCACATATTAGGTATTGTTTCTAGCTTTGTATGATTGAAAAATTTAATATATATATACCTTCAGTATCTTTTCCAAGTTATTGATAAAAATGTTGAATAGAGTAGAGCTCCATGGTAAATCATTACATAATTTTGTCAAGGTTGAAATAAATATACAGAGTTCAATTAACTATAAATCCCCTTAATTGCTATCAAACTTCTCTTATTTCCTCTTTCACAACATACGGGGTTAATTGCCTATTAGATCCCAATTTTATGATATCTTTCCCTTAATGTCTAATTTAGTAATCCTATCAAAAATGACACATAAATATTCTTTTCTTAGTGACTCATTTTTAGAGAACCTTGGAGATCTTGATGACCATTATTTTCTTTTTTTTTTCTTTATTTTTTATTATGTTCAGTTAGCCAACATATAGTACATCATTCGTCTTTGATGTAGTGTTCAATAATTCATTAGTTGCATATAACACCCAGCACCTTATTTTCTTTAAATGAATACCTATAAACTATTTTATTGAAAATTTATTTTAGAATTATGCCAGGAGTAATTGTTAAGTTTACAGATCCATAGTCTTAGCAAATCATCCTCCCTGACACACACATTTTTAAGAAAATCAGGGCATTTGTTCCTTTTTAGATATATGGAACCTGTGCTTTATGATGTCTCAAAAACTGGTAACAGTAGTTTTGTGATTACTTCTGCAGCTTTTTTTCAGTGCTTTTAGATCCAATTCTCCTGGGCCTATAGATTTAGGCTACCTAAAGGGAACAGATATGACTCCTCTAATTTTTTCATCTCCCTTGAGCTTCAAATTCCTTCTTAACCATGTTCCATCCACCCTTTTTTGTTTGAATGTTATTCCCACTGATGAAAAAGTCTGGGCAAATTGTTCTGTCAGCTGTCACTTTTAGTAATGTCACCAAGCAGGTTTAACTCTTCCTTGTTCTCGGTTCTAAATGGAACTAAATATATGCACACATTTAATGGTCTTTAGCACTGGTTTTACAAGACTGTGGCCTTCATGACATGATTTTAAAAATTATGCCCTTCTCTGCAATGTGTGCTTGATTCTATGCTCTTCCAATTATCATGTCAAATCTGACTTATCAAAGAACTTCCTGTGCAGTGTCTCAGATCAGTGATACTGTCTGGGCTAGGGAAAGAAGAATGCTATTTTGGGTGGGGTTTCAAACTACACATTCTTCTCTATAAATTGTGGTATGTGTTTTTGTAGTTTCTGAAGTGAGCACTATTACTAGGTAGCTGTCATGTCCCTTCTGGTGTATGTCCCTTCTGGTGTGTTGGGGCATAAGAAAGGTTGAGTATGACTGTTTCAGATACTTCCTTCCCTTTTCTATCACTCAGAAATTAGGAGTATTTGATTATGAGAATCTCCCATCCTTTAAAAATGTACCGTGTCAGGACAAGTGGGTCATACTTACCTTTCATTTCCCTGATTTTTGAAATATGCTTTTCTAAAACCTGTAATAGATGTGGACCATAAACAGATGTGGACCTTTCTTCATTACTACAAACTCTAAGATGACACACTCACCTTCTCCCAAGGTTGCTATCACCACTATCTCACCAACCAGCTCTTCTTTCCTGTTCAGAATTATGACCAAAGTAGCAATTCTTTGCTTGAATTTTTTACATCCTGAGCAATGAAACTGTCAAGGCAACAATTCAATCTTTGTCATATACTCACTGAATGTCTTCTAAGTTCCCAGCTCTGTGTGGCAATACAGGGAAGACAAGACATTATCTTCAGCTAAAAGTGTTTCTTTTTTCCTTTACATAGTGTAGAGCTCATACTCTAACAATCTGTGGGTTTGTTTGTTTTTTGCCAATAAACCTGACTTTATGGTGCTGCTGTCAATTTGCACTGATGGTTGGGAATACAGACAACATCACTGTAATATATCCCATCATCCTGGCTCTCAGGAGGGAACAAGAGAAAGACATTCCAAAAGCCACAGTATTCTGTGTCACCACTCCCAATTCAAAAGCTTCACAAAATCCAATTCGAATGGCAGATGTGTCAGTGTGATATCCAGAGGAGAGAAGAAGAAGGGAGACACTTGTAAATTTAACTTTAGGAAGTACTTTCACACCATCACCTCAATGTGATATTTTAGAAATTGCTTTAAAAAATGGAGTTACCCTGCTTCTTTGTGTCCTTGTGCTCAAAAGATCCTTCCCACTATTTGTGACTTGGTGTAGCGTTTTGGGGGGGCTAGAAATAAGTTGGCCCTTATGCAAATAAAAGTATAAATGTAAATTTGTTCTCTGTAGATCAAGCAGGAGACTGACTGCAAGGATGTTCACTGCATGAAATGTTTTGAAACCAGGTAATCTTGAAAGAAGAAACAGTGTACGATAAATAAAGGAAAGAAAGAGTCAGAAATGAAAGAGGATGGTTAGGACAGAAATCTGGTGTGAGAAGAGGGCACTTGAAAAGTTTCAAGAGTGAGTGATCAGAAGAACATTGCCATTAGAAATAGGAAGGTAGTAGAAGGTTGCTGGAGTGTAGTCTATACTCAAAGATAAACAGAGAGCAATAGAGGTCCTTCACCAATAACCAGGTAGATTTTAGCCAGAGGACTCTATCTAGGCTTGTGATAGAAGCAAACACAGGGGTTAGGATAAGACTATTGCCTGCTTAATTCAGCCAATAAATATTTATTGAGTACCTTCTATGTACAAAGAATTGTGTTGGGCATATGAGATATAGAGATTTATAGCAGTGAATAAAACAACAGGGTAGTCTCCTCCCTCATGAAGTTTATAGTCTAGTGATGTCTAGAGGAAAAAAAAAAAACACTTGGGCTAAGGAGAGTTAGAATGGGTTAACACTGACAGAAAGAGGCAGACTCAGTAAAACTAATCAAGGCAAAAACAAGTTTTAACATTTGTATATATAATTTTCTAACTACCATAGTTTATATTCTGGAATTCCTCACATGGTAGCAGTCTCCTAAATTTTCAGTGATTAAATGTTATCTATTGAAAAGGGACTCCAGGAAAAAAAAATGGTCCAGAGTTACAATCATAAAGTCATAGCCCAAAAAAGAGGATGACCTTAAGCCTAGTGAACTGGCACAAGAAATGACAAGTAGAAAAATTTGGGAGCTTCATATGAAAGTTTCTAGTTCTAAGCATTTAAAAAAATGTATTTCAGAGGAGGAACCAGACAGCTGAACTTGTAATTGGCTCCATTTCCCAAAAAAGGTTGCTCATGGTATTGTGTAAATATAGTCTTTTTTCTAGAGGGGGGGAGGGGCAGAAGGGGAGAGAGAGAATGTTAAGCAGGCTCTACCCCCAGCATGGAACTCAATCTCATGACCCTGAGATCATGACCTGAGCTGAAATCAAGACGCTTAATTAGACGCTTAACCACTGAGCCACCCAGGCAACCCCTGTAAGTAGTCTTAAGTCTTATATTCCTAGTATTTGGGAGAGAGAGTAAAAGCAGGAAAAGATAATGGGCAGCTGAAGAATATACCTGGTGCCTAAGCCCACTTCTCCCCAACCATCCTAGCCAGTGCCCCCCTCATCAATCAGTTGGCTGGTCCTTTCATTTAACCTTTGATTATCCTTCACAAGGCTAAAGAATGTCCTGCAAAAGGAAGCCTCTTCTGGCTGTTCTCCTTCAAAGCAGAAAAATAAATGTTTAGGAGATTTGTTTTCATCACCTCAAAATGTATGTGTGTTGGAGGTGGTAATGGTGAGGGAGGGAGTGTAAAGAAATTTCAGAAGAGAATATGTGAAAGTCAATATGTAGTATGTCGGTGCTGTTGGTTTTAGCATGTGAGATACAAAACTCCAAGGACAGTGTCATCTGAACCAAATTGCTTCAGATTGGGTTCTGTGTAAGCACTTAAACATTTTTTGATGGGGATAACTCAAAGGATATATAACAAAAGAGCAAAGATGTAAGCTCAACTGGCCCTCCTTTTATTAATAAATACAAGTTAAAGCATTTATAGGGGACTAGACTAGATGATCTCAGAAGACCTTTTTATCTCTAAAGAGCTTTGAATGTAAGTAGCTTTGTTCAGAGAATTTAAATGGCTAGTTCCACACATGCAAGTAGTATGCCAACAAATTACTCTATTTGGTCCTGGAAGAATACAAACAGACAAATAAAAATGAAGTAAGACCCTAAGAGATTAGAAGCTCACTAAGTCTTTCTTGGTAGCACATCCTACAATTGTACATTTGTCTGAGTTAAGAGTGACTTAAAATTATTCTTTCACCCAGAATAGAATGATCTCAATCTCTTACAAAGGAACATAGAAAGCTGATCTTGAAGGTACAACACCTGCTTAAAACTGATTCAGAACAACAAATGATTGCTAGCTCCCAGGGAAGAGATGCCTCCTCAGGAAAAGGGAAATTGCCAAGTTTCTCAGCAGGGTCTTAAGTTACCAGCTCCAGTAATTACTGGATTTTACTCCATGTTCCTACAGTGGTAACTTACTGGGCAAAGTGATGGCTAATATTGACATTCCTCCAGTGTAAAATAAAAATAAACCAGAAATGTAGATGAAATCCTTTAAAGAAGCAATTAAAACATCAACAGTTGTTAAACTGCCAGATCAAATAACTCTGAATATCAAACAGAATTTTTTTTTAATGTTATAGCTTTAGAGGAAAAGGAACTCTGCCTTTGCCCCAACATGTAATATTTAAAATTGAGAGCAGCTTGTTGTTTCATTACAGACTGTTACCCTGTGGTTCAGCATGTGGCTTTGTCTCTAGCAGGAATGAATCAAGGAAGGGGTCAAACAGAACAGAAGCGAAGAGGAAGACAAAGAATCAATGGTCAAACTCTAAGCTACCTCTTCAGAACAAGCATGTTGTATGTTAAAGTCTGTATCAGCAGACAGCTTTGTCAATCTGGAAACCTCCAAAACTCGAAGTATAGAGTATTTGTTAATCTCATTTGGCCAGACCCTGCTCCAAGGTAGGGAGATAGAGAAAAAAGAGCTGAATAAAACATGTCAACCTTGGATGGGGAGAAGAGAATATGTCTATAACCAGACAAGGCATGCATGGATTCTCAATTCTCTATTTGTGATTTCCCAATTCTGAATTCAACTCTGGAAAATACCAGTATTATGTACCACATGGTGCTTGAGTGCACAGTTTTAGAGCTTTTTAATGCCCTGATCAAATAAAAAGCATATCTGATTTTATTTCAATATACACAGTGTTCTATACCTATTATGTGCTTAAGTATTGATGGAAGCACTTCTGCCCTCCAAGAGGTAGTCCAGAAGGAGAGAGAAGACACATACAGAGAACTGCAGTATAGAGATAATGTGTGAATACAAGTTAAAAAGATGCTGTGGTAGCATAGAAAACCCAGTCTCTTTCTGCTGGGATCATGTACACAACCTGAGGTGCCATTCCCTTCTTTTACCATGCACTATGGTAAGTTTACTCTACTTAAGCAATCATATATTCTCACATAGATTCATATTTCCCCTTTAAATCATTCTTTCTTCCCCTTTCTCTCACCCAGTTACTCCAAGATAACCTTTCTCTCAGTCCCTTTGTTCTATTTGTGAACTCCAAATAACTATAATCATGGCTGACAGTTATAAGAGCACTGTTAGTGAGATACCTGTATATCAAGAAAAAGGAAAGCTGTCCTTTTTGAAGTGAAATTAGACATAAAACCTGTGCCATCAACTTCTAATGTCCACTGAAAGTAACCAGAAGTGCTCTTCAGAAACAATCTCCCAAAGCTTCCCTCTATCTCAACCTGTAATTAAATCTGCTATTCTCATGCTTTAGCATTCAAGGTGCTACTTCTTATTCAATTATATTTTTGCTTTAATTACTGGTACTGAGACACCATTCTTGCACATGATTTATGAACTGCATGTACAGTATTTCAGTGCTATCACAGGTTAAATCCAATTTTGTGGGCTAGCCTGGGATCTTCCCCACCATAGTAACATTGTTTCTACAAGAAAACATACAATTGCCAAACAACCAACTTGCCAAACATGATATTTTGGAATGAAATCATCTCATAAACTGAGGGTTTGCTTGTGAAACTGTGCACAGAATTCCCTTTAGTGCCTAATGAATGAGATCTAAATGTTACTTCTAAAGTAACTGTTAAGTAAGTCTCATTTTTCCAATTGACTTGTAATATAATACTAGAAAAAAATTGCAAACTAGAAACATTTTTTGTTCCTAAATATAATGATATCACACAGTATAGGCTGGAAACTATAGCATCACAGCATAAGCAGCAGAGAGGAAAGAGGATGACTGGGAAATTATTATTTCTTACTCTTGTTAAAATAGTTTTTCTAGGTTTCATAATTTCTTTTTTTTAAAGATTTTATTTATTTATTTGACACACACAGAGAGAGAGAGAGAGAGAGACAGCGAGAGAGGGAACACAAGCGGGGGGAGTGGGAGAGGGAGAAGCAGGCTTCCTGCCGAGCAGGGAGCCCGATGCGGGGCTCGATCCCAGGACCCCAGGATCACGACCTGAGCCTAAGGCAGACGCTCAAAGACTGAGCCACCCAGGCGCCCCTCTAGGTTTCATAATTTCACTTGGAAGACTACTCAGCAATAGAACCAGATCTCCAGTGAATGCTTATTTAACCACACCACACTGATTGACCAAAAATAGCTTTTATATGACAAATACATTCCTATTGAAGAACTACCATGACAACCAAACCACTGGCTTGTGTGATTAGACTATAGAGGACTGATGAATTACATATGCCATATACAATCCACAACTTCCATAGTTCATGGGTTTGAGTTGTTGCAGCCAAGATGTTAGGAATAAGGCAAGTGGGAGTTCTATGCATCGAGCATTGGGCTAAGCATGTTACATGGATTAACTCATTAACAGTCATGGCAAATTTTCTTATGTGACTAGCATTTTATATATGAGGAAACAGAAGCACAGAGTACCAAAGTAACTTGCCCAAGGTCACACGACTAGTCAGTGGGGGAGTCTGGATTTGAATCCAGGCAGTCTGCATTCAATGACTGAAATCTTAGGTACCATGTTATATGATAATGCTGCGGCTGATTATGACAAGGATAATAATAAAAGTAATAATGGCAACAAACACTAATATAACATTGACTACTCAAGGTACTGCTCCAAGTACCTTCCATATGACAACTCATTTAATCCTAACAACCCTATGAGGTAGATATTATTATTCCCATTTTTCAAATGTGGAAATTTTGGCACAGAGAGGCTTAATAAGTTGTGGTCACACCACTAGGAATGAAATGATCTGTGATTCAAATGCAGGTAGTCTGGCTCCATTATAACACAATGCCTCTGTAACGAAGATATGTGGGTGTAACAGGCAAAAGCAGTAGGCTAGGAGTTCAGAAAAACAATTCAGGCCCAACTATTTCCTAGCTCTGAAATCTTGCAAGATATTACCTCTCTCTTTTTTTCTTCAGAGTTATTTTTTTATTTTTAAATTCGAGTATAGTTGACACGTGTTACATTAGTTTCAGGTGTACAACTTAGTGATTTGACAAACTTATACATTATGCTATGTTCACCACAACATAGCATTTGTCCCATTACATCACTATTGCAATATCATTGACTGCACTCCTTATGCTGTGCCTTTGATTCCTATGACTTATTCATTTCATAACTGGAAGCCTGTATCTCCCTCTTCCCTTCACCCATTTTGCTCAACCCTTCACCCTTCTCCCCTCTGGCAACCATCAGTTTGTTTTCTGTATTTATAGGCCTGATTCTGCTTTTTGTTTGTTTATTCATTTTTTTAAAGATTCCACTCATGAGCAGATTCTATGGTATTTGCTGACATTTCATTTAGCATAATTCCCTTTAGATCCATCCATGTTGTCTCAAATGGCATGGTCTCATCCTTTTTATGGCTGTATAATATTCCATATTTTATATACACACATTTTCCTTCTCATTCATCTGTCGATGGACACTTAGGTTGCTTCCATATCTTGGCCACTGTAAATAATGCTGCAATAAACATAGGGGTGCATCTATCCTTTCAAATTAGTGTTTTCATTTTCTTTGGGTAAATACCCAGTAGTGGAAATATTAGGATTTGTATTTCTTTTTTTAATTTTTTGAGGAACCTCCATACTGTTTTCCACAGTGGCTGCACCAATTTACATTCCCACCAATGATATGTTATCTCTCTTAGACTCACATTCTTTATAAAATAGACAGCAATTTTAAACTCATAAGGATAAGTGTAAGGATTGAACAGGAGTATATGTGAAAGTACTTTGGAGAATGTAAAGTGCTATATAATTATAAGGAATTAATGAAGAGAGTGGGTAAAAACAGTTAAGAAATTTTATGTGTAATAATTGGAATATAGAGTACTCAGGAATTATGACTTCCCTCCTATTTGCAACATGGTCTTTTAGAATTTAGATTATGCTAATAGGAATAGTGTATTTCTGATAATGTCTCAGGTCTGCTAGGAGACCTGAGGTCTGCAGTTAGGCTAAGTACACTTTGTTACTAAACCATCAAAGACTGCTGCAAATGGCAACCTGTAGCAATGGTAAAGCAATTACTGGTTGCTATGATTAACATGGATCATTTGATAAGGCATTGCAGCAAATCTAGCCCACTTACAGAACTAGTTCTATCCGTTGTGATGAGCAGTAGTGCTGGAAACAGATAGAAGTGGTTCTCAAATATCTCCCTTCAGTACATTCTTCTGTGGCTTATTGGATGGCATGATCTCATAAAAGAACCATCCACTAGAACCGTAGCTCTTCTTCAGGACTGTACTTTATAATAGAGGAAAACACTTAAAATCACAGTAAGAGTGGCAGCCACCAAATTAAAGGGGTACAAATGTCTGCTGAAAGCCTTAGTAACTGCAAAAGAAGAAATCAGTAGAACTCTGTCTCTACTATAGCCTGGCTCCAGATACATCCCACCACATAGTGGCACTTGCTATTCTGACTGCTGAGAACAAGAATGAGGAAAAACTGATGGCTCACATGAATCATCACTAGGTGAAGGAAAATTAGTCAGTAGGTACAGCAACCAGCAGTTCTAATTTCATTCTTTTCAAAAAAAAATATTTAAGGATATAATAATAGTTTATATTTTATATATTCAAGAATTTTTAAATAAACATATTCACAAATCAGGAAGAAATTCTTTCATAGTATGTTAGAACATTTTTTAGAAGGTGGGAAATTTTTGTTCAAATGAAATATTAAACAGGGTGCCTGGGTGGCTCAGTTGGTTAAGTGTCTGCCTTCAGCTCAGGTCATGATCCCAGAGTCCTGGGTTCAAGCCCTGCATTGGGCTCCCTGCTCAGTGGGGAGCCTGCCTCTCCTCATGCTCTCTCTCTCTCTCTCTCTCAAATAAATATCTTTTTAAAAAGAGAAATACTAAATGGAACTGAAATTTTTAAAACATAAAAAGTAGAACTTTATGTTTTATGCTTTTTTTTGTTTTTTTAATTTAAATTCAATTAGCCAACATATAGTACATCATTAGTTTTTGATGTAGTGTTCAATGATTCATTAGTTGCGTATAACACCCAGTGCTCACATTTTAAAATTTTATGTGTGTGTGTGTGTATATATATATATATATGAACTATATATATAGCTCATGTTTTAAAATTATATATATGTGTGTGTGTGTATATATATATATATATACATGTATGAACTATAATAATATATTGGAACTTCCTGTTGAAACAACTTGAATAGGGGGAGAACTAGAGCCATGTAGCCAAACCCCACCTACCAAATCAGGAATTTCTAGAATACAGTTTGAAAAAGAAATCACTGCTTTATTATCTCATGTTGCCCATATTGTTTTTTAAATAATATGATCCTATACTTATGTTCACCTTCATATTCTCATCTAGTCTGAGATCATGCCAGTCAAATTCAATCTATGTCCCTATCTCCTGGAGAGTCAACATCATTAAGACTGTGGTACCATACAGATCTGCTTGACAAATATGGATTTAATTGCCTTTTATACTTCATTGGCAAAGGCACCTATAATATTTTAGTTATTCCCAATGTTTTGGTCTGTACTAAATTAAGTGGGCAACAGGATGAACCTCTGCAATTGCACTAGAGGCAGTATGGAAAGAATCCCTGCCCCTCTCATGTCTCCACAGAGGATGACTTAACCATATGGATCCCTTATTAATCAGGATGGTAAGAGAGGCGCAGCATGCTCATTTGAAGAATGATTTATTGTCATTAAATACCTATCTATCAAGAAGCAAATGACTGGAGAGTTAGAGAAAGTGTTCCCTGGTCTACTGAGGTAACTAGCTAGACTGTTGAGGACAAATAGCTTCCGCCAGTAGTTTAAGCAAAACCCTCAAGGATTAAATGGAAGAGTACACCTAAGTTTAATAAATCTTTTAAATGTCCAATTCCTGCACTTTATAACTCAAAATTTCTTCTATTTTTCTTGTGATATTTCACTCTAAAAAGGCAGAGTGATGATTTACAAGTGAAGAAAATGTACATTTGCATTCAGAATTTTCTTTCCTTTCAGTTTCCAAGGTTTGAGCTTAAATACCTCTGGCTAAAGAAGAACAATCAGGCAGTTTTTACAATACCAGTTCAATATTGGTATTTATGGTCTTGGGATGAGTGGATGGGGGAGTGGATGGAGAAGACAGGTGTATATCAAGGTTTCTAGAAGCCTTGACTTCCTACTGTAAAGAAAGATGGGCAAAAAGAAGGGGAGAAGCATAGGTTTGTGCTAAATTTCTTTCTCCACATCAGATCCCAAGAAGGTAAAAAAAGGCTGAGGTTCCTTCAATTTTAGTCCTTCGTCTATCCAGGCAAGGACAAGTTCATTTACCTTAGAAAAAATCCTGCTGTTTTAAAGCAAGAATGAAAAATGTATGTGTAAAATGAAAAGTGATAAGAAATTTAGCAAAAGTCCCTTAAATTTTTTTCAAAGTGTGAATTGTAGAGAGGAATAGATATAGGAAAATAAAAACACATATAGTTTTAAACATAGCTTTTTTTTCTGCCAAATCTATCTTGAATAGTCGGGGGGGGGGCAGAGAGAGATATTGATTGATTAAAGGTACGAATAAATCAAATAAAAGTAGCAACATGGTATGGTGGAAAGGGCATGGAACTTGGAGCCAGGAGACCTGATTTCTAATCTTGTTTCTGCCACTAACTCCACGTGGCTTGCCTTAGGCAAGTGTCTTAACCTCCCTGTGCTTATCTCTAACCCTTGAAAAATGAGGGGATTGTACTAGTTTCTAAAGTTCCTTCTAACTCTAATATTTCAAAATGTGTGAAATAATATGGTACATGTTATGTTGTGTCCCCCCCCGCCGAATTCATATGTTGAAGCCTTAATACCCAGTACCCTGGAGTGTGACTCTATTTGGAGATACTTTCAAGAGGTAATTCAGTTAAAATGAGGTCATAATTCAATATGACAGCTCTCCTTATAAAAAGAGGAGATTCTTTTTTTAATTCTTTTTTTAAGATTTTATTTATTTATTTGACAGAGAGAGACACAGCGAGAGAGGGAACACAAGCAGGGGGAGTGAGAGAGGGAATCCTGCTGAGCAAGGAGCCCAATGTGGGGCTCGATCCCAGGACCCTGGGATCATGACCTGAGCCGAAGGCAGACGCTTAATGACTGAGCCACCCAGGCGCCCCAAAAAGAGGAGATTAAAACACACAGAGAGATATCTGGAATACATGCACACAGAGAAAGGACTGTGTGAAATGGCAGGAAGAAGAGGCCATCTCTAAGCCAAGGCAAGAGATTTCAAACAAAGCAAACCCAACCAATACCTTGATCTTAGACTTCTAGCCTCTAAAACTATGAGAAAAGAAATCTCTGTTGTGGGGCACCTGGGTGGCTCAGTCGATAAGTGTCTGCCTTCGGCTCAGGTCATGATCCCCGGGTCCTGGGATTGAGCCCCACATCGGGCTCCCTGCTCAGCGGGAAGTCTGCTTCTCCCTCTCCCACTCCCCCTGCTTGTGTTCCCTGTCTCGCTGTGTCTCTCTCTGTCACATAAATAAAAAATCTTTAAAAAAAAGAAAGAAATCTCTGTTGTTTAAGCAACCCAGCTTGTTGTATCTTGTAGGCAGCCATAGGAAACTAATACAGTACATTATTTGAGTGAAAACTCAAATAATTTATTCCAAAGGGTATAAGTTTTTACATCTAAGTTAATAAATTGTACTGAGAATGACTTTGCTGAAGATTCAAATTTCCTGGCTCCTAATTTCAGAGTTTGTAGGCTTCCCAAACTAGCCACAGAACAAATGATTAATTGCCACTGTGGAAAGTTGTAGCCTATAAAATTAAGTGTCAAGGGAGTTGAAAACTTAGAACACCATAAAGAGAAACCAGGGTGAGAACAGTTTATCAGAACAAAATTTATATAAGGTAAGATCTTTTATTTTTACTTTTACCTAATTTATAATCGAAATGGCTTAGTTTTTGGTTTCAGGATGGTGTTAATGTGTCTAAAATCAGGGTTTGATATCTTGATCTGTCAGTTGGCTTGTTCTTCAACGGCTGTAGACTGGAACAGGAAGATGATTATAGGGTGTGTGAATCAGTGTGTATTGTTCAGGTCAGGGAAGGCTACAAAGAAAGGGTGGAGGGAGGATGGCTATGCAGAGTTCAGTATAAATCCATCCTCACCACTGAAAACTAAACGTTAAAGTAGCCCCAACAAAATAGGGGTGATAGTGGAATAGGTGTTCTCTGTTGGAAGCTATTTTTACTGACAAAAATTTTTACTGACTGCTTATCTGGACAATTGGATCTCAAAGTGGTTGACTAACCACATCCAGAATAATTCTACAAAAACAGAATCCCACAAAGTTGCAGCTAAAGGGGACCTTAAAAGTCATCTGGTCCATTTTCCTTATTTTACAATGGCAAATTCAAGCCTAGGGAGAAGAGAACAGCTCAAGGTCATATAACAAGTTAGTAGCAGAGCTGGAATTTGAACCTAAAAAAATATTTTCTTCAGACAGCATTAAATTAACATGTAACTGGTTTCCTTCTTTTCTCCTTCTTCTTTTTCTTTACTAATTTTTACTGTTTTTATATAAAGTAACAGAAACTTCCAAAGGGACTAGGACTTTTAAAGGTCTCCATCAGCCAAAATAACATACAAAATTGCAAAGCAATAGAGCTGGAGGCAAATTATTATTTCTGTTTATTCTCTATTTTGTTTGGAACATAAACTGATCAGAAGTAAAAAAGCTGCGTAAGATAGTGCTTTGGAAGGAGACTCATTTGGGGATCAGAAGACTAGGTCCTTGAATCGATTCTGTGTCACAAACTAGTTGTATGATCTTGGACAAGTAACCTAATCTATCCTGGATTCAGTTTTCCTACCTGTAAAACAAGGGTGTGGTGGTTTGAATAGTGGCCACCAAAAAGGTATGCCCAAGTCTTAACCCCTGGAACAAGTGAATGTGGCCTTATTTGGAAAAAGGGTCTTTACAGATGATCTTGGATTTAGGGTGGGCCTCAAATCCAATGACAGATATCCTTCAAGAAAAAGGTGGAGAGAGATTTGAAACAGACACAAATAAGAAGGGGACATGAATGCAGAGGTAGCAACTCAACTGTTGGATCTATAAACCAAACAATGTCAAGAATTGCCTACATCAACTAGAAGCTAGGAGAAAGGCATGGAACTCAGAGCTTTCAGAAGGAACTAAACCTTGCAACATCTTGATTTCAGACTTCTGGCTTCCTAAAGTATGAGAAAATAAACTTTTGTTGTTTTAAGTAACCAAAATTGTGGTAATTTGTAATAACAGTCTTAAAAAACTAACACAGTGAGTGAGTATGGGATCAGGTATGCGGGTCCCGGCAGGTAACATAAATGAATGAAATGGGTTGCTACATGAAACACAAGTGTAAGGGCAATGCTTAATAAAAATGTAGGAAGTATCCTGGTGTCAGAGAGAAAATAAAGTGAATGACTCTTCAGTTCCAGCCTATCATCAACTTGTGGAAATGTAGGCCTAGTACTGCCAGACGTTCTGGATTTCAAGAAAAGTTTAAAGTTCAATCTTCTCTTTGAAATTTCTCCATTTAAAAATGAGGAAAAGTAATTTTAATTTTTAAAACACCATGTGTCAAAAAAACTAAATTTGAGGCCTAAATATTAGATAATCTCTAATATTCTTACTGCTCTAGTTGTCTATGTTTCAACTGGTTCATCCTAGCATTGTAATATATTATTAGAACTGGAAGATTATTTTTATGGTCCCTAGCATTGTGGGGACAATATTAGCAGTGGTCAGGGCATAAGTGTGACATTTTTTTTTTAGTTCATGTCTACAGAAGAAGCATGGGAAACACTTCTTTTCTGGGATTATTTAAAATTGAGAGGTCAGAAAATTTCCTATTAAAATAAATCCCAGGAATGGTGGTCTCTATCTGCATCATTTCCATTTATTGGGTGTGGAAAAAAACTGAAAGACAATGTAGTATTAGTTCACAACTGGCAAAAGACATCAACACTTGAACCTATCCTGTTTAGCAGAAAAGGCATTCAAAAACTCAGTTAACCTTCTTTATATTATTATTTGCAAGTATTTATCCAAGAAGCATAAATGTGGCTTATATTTGTAAGTGGTGAAGTTAAACACTTTCTGAAAATGTTATATGTACCCTCCAATACTTTGTAGTAAAACAGTATCTTACTAAGTTCATTATCATATTATAGTCATTAGAGATATGAAGATTTAACAAGCTTAAAGCTGAGCTTCTAAAGACCACCACATAAGAATTTTTCTCCTCTGTTCTTTTCTAACAACCCATACACCTTGTGCATGCACTTTGAATTAAAAAAAAGTGAAGAGGATGCCAAGACAAGTCAATGAGAAAATGACAGTCTTTTCAACAAAAGGTACTGGGACAACTGAATATCCACATGCAAAAGAATGAAGTAGGACTGCTGTGTCATACCATAAACAAAAATTAACTCCAGGAAGATCATAGAGACCTAAATGAAAAAGCTAAAGTATAAAACTGCTAGCAGAAAACAGAAATAAATCTTCATACCCTTGGGCTAGGCAATGGATTTTTAGATACAATACCAAAAGCACAGGCAGCAACAACAAAGACAGATAAATTCAACTTCATCAGAAGGAAATTTTTGTCTTTAAAAACACCATAAGATGGGGCGCCTGGGTGGTTCAGTCATTAAGCGTCCGCCTTCGGCTCAGGTCATGATCCCAGGGTCCTGGGATTGAGCCCCGCATCGGGCTCCCTGCTCAGCAGGAAGCTTGCTTCTCCCTCTCCCACTCCCCTTGCTTGTGTTCCCTCTCTTGCTGTGTCTCTGTCAAATAAATAAATACAATCTTAAAAAAAAAAACACCATAAGAAAGAAAAATGAATACCCACAGAATGGGAAAAAATACTTATAGTCATATGTTTGAAAAGAGACTTGTTTCCAGAATACATAAATACTTCTTACAAATCAATAATAAAAATACAAAAATTAAAAATTGGGTAAAGGACTTGAGTAGATGTTTCCCTAAGGAATATTTATAAACAGCCAATAAAAGCACACGAAAAGATGTTGAACATCACTAATCACTAGATAAATGCGAATCAAAACTACAATGAGGTTCCATTTTACACCCATCAGATGACTATTATTAAAACAAAACAAGACAAAAAAATAAATGTTGATGAAGATGTGGAGAAATTGAAACCCTTGCGTATTGCTGGTGGGGATGTAAAATAGTGTAGCTTCTGTGGAAAATGGTATATATAGAATCATATGATCCTGCAATCCCACTTCTGGGTGTAAGTCCAAAAGTACTGAAAGCAGAAACTTGATCAGATGTTACTGCACTCATGTTTATATAAATGATTCATAATCGCCAAAAGGTAAAAGCAACCGAAGTGGGTAAACAAAATGTGATATGCACATACAATGGAATATTATTCAGCCTTAAGATGGAAGGATATTCTGATATATGCTATGTTGATGAACCTTAAAGACATTATGCTAAGTAAAACAAGCCAGTCACAAAAGGACAAATATTGTAAGATTCCATTTACATGAGAAACCAAGAGAGTCAATTATATATAGATAGAATGTAGAATGGTGATTGCCAAGGGTTGAGGGGAAAGGGGAAAGGGAGTTAGTGTTCAGTGGGTACAGAGTTTTAGCTTGGGAAGGTGAAAGAGTTCTGGAGATGGATAACGGTGATGGTTGCAAAACAATGTGAATGTACTTACTGTACTTAATACCACAGAACTGTATACTACAAAATGATTAAAATGATAAATTTTGTTATATGTATTTTACCACAATAAAAAGGACAAGTAAACCAATTAAAAATTGGGCAAAGGATTTAAACAGATATTTCTCCAAAGAAGATATACAAGTAGTCAAAAAACACATGCAAAGACACTAACATCATTAGTCATTAGGAAAATGTGATTCAAAACCACAAAGAGATACTTCACACACACTAGAATAGCTGTAATAGAAAAAAAGGTGGACAATAATAAATATTGGTGATGATGGGGGTGCCTGGGGAGCTCAGTCATTTAAGAGTCTGCCTTCAGCTCAGGTCATGATCTCAGGGCCCTGGGATCCAGCTCCACATCAGGCTCTCTGCTCAGGGGGGGAGTCTGTTTCTTCCTCTCCCTCTGCCACTCCCCTTGCCCCCACTCATGCATGCACGTGCGCTCTCTCTCTAATAAATAAAATCTTTTTTAAAAATCTTGGTGGTGATGGAGCAATTGGAATCCTCAGACATTGCTGGTGGGAAAGAAAATGTTGCAGCCACTTTGGAAAACAGTTGACAGTTCCCCAAAAAGTTAAACACAGAGTAAGCATATAACCCAGAAATTCCACTGCTACATATATACTGAAGAGAAATGAAAACAGGTATTCAAACAAAAACTTTTATACATTCATAGCAGCACTATTCAAATAGCTAAATGAATGAGTGAAATACAGATACATGGTATGACCTGAAGAAACGTTGAAAATATGGTAAGTGAACAAAAGACATCATTTTCTATGATTCCACTTATATAAAAGATCCAGAATAGACAAACTTATAAAGATAAAACGTAGATTAACAGTTGCCTAGGGCTCGAGGGAGGGAGACGAGGGAATGTTCTGAGAGACATGGAGTTTCTTGTTGGGGAAATGAAAATGTTTTAAATTAAATTGTGGTGATGGTTGCAAAACTGAACAAATATACTAAAACCTAAAGAACTGCATACTTTAAATTACATGATAAGTGAATTACTTCACAATTCTAAAAGAGCAAAGAAGAGAAAGTAGGAATGTTTCATGTATGTGTCTCTCAACTTAGTATTTTCTTACTTGCTTTGTTTCACATATTAAGTAAAACAGCTAAGGCCAAGCAACTATCTCAGCAAAGATGTCACTTTGCATTTAGTTACTCCTCACTATAGCTACCATTATCTTTACCATCATATCTAAGAGATTTAATATGATGCTGTAAGTTGTGGTCAACTTACATTGATGTAAAATGAATATGAAAAGGTCATAATTATTTAAGATTAGCCAAGCAGAGCACAGAAATACCATATTTCAATAGAAGTAGTTCTGTATAATTTAACAATACCTGTACAAAAGTTTAAATCATTGATTACTAAGTGCACAGTGAACAAAGAGATAATTGTCTCCTTTTAAGATGATGATTGTTTATGTCAATCTTTATTGTTCTACACAGGAGATACCTAAAACTAAAAATAAATAAATAAAAGGCACTGGTCCAGACACTAAAAAAAATAGACACCTGCAATCAAACATTATGAGGTACACACACAGAAGAAAACAATTCATTGTCAAGTGACAAATCAATTAAAAGAATCAAGCTCAGACGTGGGAAATTATAGAGAATTTAAAACAACTATGATTAATAAGTTAAAGACTTTACTAGAAAAGATAGCATGCAAAGACACATGGGTAATTTTGGCAGAGATGGAAACTGTAACAAAGAATATAATGAATACGTTGTTAAAAACACAGTATTATATGTACTTTGTTGTGTTGAGGTAAGTTCCTTCTAAAACCACTCTGTTGAGAGTTTTTATAATGAAAGTGTTGAATTTTGTCAAATACTTTTTCTGCATCTATTGAGATGATCATTGATTTTTATCCCTCGTTCTGTTAGGGTGGGGTGTCTTCTTAATTGATGTAGGTATACTGAATCATCTTGTCATTCAAATGATAAATCTTAGATTAGGATAGAGTATGATTCTCTTAATGGGCTATCAAATTGGGCTTAAAGATATAATTTTAATTCTAATTTCAGTGTAGTTAACATACAGTGTTATATTAGTTTCAAATGTATACTACAGTGATTCAACAGCTCTATATATTATTTAGTACTCATCAAGATTATTATACTCTTAACCACATTCACCTATTTCACCCATCACCCCACCCACCTCCCCTCTGGTAACTGTTCTCTGTAGTTAACAGTCTGCTTTTGGTTTCTCTCTCTTTTTTTTCCCCTTGTTCATTTGTTTTGTTTCTTAAATTTCACAGATGAATCAAATCATATGGTACTTACCTTTCTCTGACTGGCTTATTTCCCTTAGGATTATACTCTCTAGATCAACCCATGTTGTTGCAAATGTAAAGATTTCATTCATTTTAATGGCTGAATAATATTTCATTGCATACATATACCACTTCTTTTTCCATTCTTCTATCAATAGACATGTAGACTGCATCCATATTTTGGCTATTGTAAATAATGCTTCTATAAACATAGGGGTGTATATACCCCTTTGAAATAGTGTTTTCATATTTTTTGGTAAATACCTAGTACTGTTATTCTTGGAATGTATGGTAGTTTTGATTTTCAGATTTTCAGGAAACTCCATACTGTCCATCTGCCACAGTGGCTGTACCAGGTCCCATTCCCAATAGTACACAAAGGTTCCTATTTCACCACACCCTTACCAACACTTGTTTCTTGAATTTTTTATTTTTGTCATTCTGACAGGTGTAAGATATCTCATTGTAGGTTTGATTTGCACTGCCCTCATAATGAGTAATGTTGAGCATCTTTTCATGTATCTGTTGGCCATCTGTATGCCTTCTTTGGAGAAATGTCTGTTCATGTCCTCTGCCCCTGTTTTTACATTGGATTATTTCATGTGCTTATTTTCTTTTTTGTGCTGAGTTGTATACGTTCTTTATATATTTTGGATACTAACCCATTTTTGGATATGTCATTTGCAAGTATCTTCTCCCATTCAGTAGCTTGTCTTTTAGTTTTGTTGTTTCCTTGCTGTGCAGGAACTTTTTATTTTGACATAATACCAACATTGCTTTTGTTTTTCTTGCTTCAGGAAACATATCTAGATGTTGTTATGACTGATGTCAAAGAAATTACTGCCTATGCTCTCTCCTAGGATTCTTATAGTTTCAGGTCCCACATTTAGGTTCTTCATCTATTCTGAGTTTATTTTTGTGCATGGTGTAAGAAATTGCTCCAGATTCATTCTTCTGCATTTACCTGACCAATTTTCCCAATACTGTTGAATACACTGTTGTTTTCCCATTGCATATTCTTTCCTGCTTTGTCAAAGATTAATTGACCATATACTTGTGTGTTCATTTCTAGATTTTGTACTCTGCTCCATTGATCTATGTGTCTATTTTTGCACCAGTACCCTACTGCTTTGATCACTATAGCTTTGTAGTGTACCTTGAAGCCTGGAATTGTGATACCTCCAGCTGTGTTTTTTCTTTTTCAAAATTGCCTTGGAAATACAGGGTCTTTTGGGGCTCCAAACAAATTTCAGGGTTTTTCTCTAGATCTTTAAAAAATCCTATTGTATTTTGATATGGATTGCATTAAATCTGTACATTGCTTGGGTAGTATAGATATTTTATTTTATTTTTTAAAGATTTTATTTATTTGAGAGAGAGAGAATGAGAGATAGAAAGCACGAGAGGGAAGAGGGTCAGAGGGAGAAGCAGACTCCCTGCTGAGCAGGGAGCCTGATGTGGGACTCGATCCTGGGACTCCAGGATCATGACCTGAGCCGAAGGCAGTCACTTAACCAACTGAGCCACTCGGGTGGCCGGGTAGTATAGATATTTTAACAATATTTGTTCTTCCAACTCATTAGAATGGAATGTCTTTCCATTTCTTTCTGTGGTATTCCTACGTGGTGTCTCCTATGTGTGTTTTACGTGTCCTGCTGTTGTGTCCTGGCTGTCTTTTCCTTCAGTCCAGTCATCCACAGAGGCTCTTTTTGCCCCTCGTGGGCAGTGTTTGGTCCTTGGCCAGGGTGGGGTGTGCGATTTTAACAAGGTGCATGCCAGTCTACTTGTGAAACAAGACCTGCAGCTGCTGCCAGGGGGACCAGAGCTGTGTGGGTGGGGTGTGCAATTTTATTCCACAGGGCCTGCTCTTGCCACCACCACCACCACCACCACCAGGACCAAGGCCCCACAAAGCACTCTGGTCAGGAGATGCAGTGTTGGCAAGCTTTGCACTGGTCTTCTGGGGGAGGGGACCCACAGCACTGGGATTGAGGCAAGTATGACTGGAAAGGGTGGGTCCGCTGAAGCATGGGGCGGGGGGGGGGGGGGGGGGGTGGGGTAAGCAAGTTAGGTAGCGCATGGTAGGGTGGAACTGGTTCCCGCAGGTGGCCATGTGTTTATGCTGAGGGGCAGGGGAAGGAAATGGCACCTGATAGTCCTTTGTTCCTAGAGGTGTCTTCCTGTGATCCTGCCCCTCTGGGACACCTCTTGAGATGAGTAAACAGCTCTCCCTCCTGCGTGCCCCAGGCATTTTTCAAATTGCTGCTTCTATGCTGTATCTCTGGGGGCTGTTTGTTGTGCTGTCTCCCTAAGGTGGGGGGTGGGAGTGGGGGAAACACTCCATTTCCTAATGCCCTCTTCCAGGCTTTCCCAGAGCAGAGCTTGCTGAGTTTTAAAATTCTAGGGTTTGTATAAGTGATGAATCACTGAATTCTACTCCTGAAACCAACATTGCCTGTATGTTAACTAACTAGAATTTCAATAAAAATTTGAAAAGAAAAAAAATTAAACAAATAAAATCCTAGGCTTTAAGTCCCTCTGGTTGTAACAACTCATGTAATTCGGCCCCTCCTGCTTTCGAAGCCAAATGTTATGCAGATTTGTCTGTCCAGTGTGATAGACTGTTTCTCACCCTTTCTCCATGCCCCCGGCTCCCTCCCCCACCCCAGATAGCTGTGGTCCATTTTGCTGCCCACTGCATCTCCCCTCTTCCTACCCTCTTCGATGTGGCTTCTTCTCCACCGTTAGTTGTGGAGTTTGTTCTGCCAGTCTTTGGGTCATTTTCTGGATTATTCATGCTGATGTGAGTGTTATCTAGTTGTATTTGTGGGATGAGGTGAGCTTAGGGTCCTCCCACTCTGCCATCTTCCCAGACTCCCCAAATGGACTTTTGATGAGCCCTTTTTATAAAAGTGGTAGAAAATAGAGGGGCTTTTACTAAGGCTGTTGTGGTAATCTGTAGTAGAAACCAAGGTGTTTGAATTTCTGCTGCAGAATTATGCTTCCAAGCATTGTGAGTTTTCCCTGTTTTGGCAGAGCCACCTAGTACACTTAAATGTTGTGTGCCTATCTCTTATACTTCTGCTTTGAGATGCATTGGGGAAAAAATGTATCTGTCTACCAAATTATCACAAGCATTAGTCCTCTTAGATAACAGAACCAATTCTGTAATGCAGGTCTTCATCTCTCAGGATTATAGGTTGGATCTTTGTAAACTTTGGCCACCACTTGCATATGTTTTCCCTCTGCAGACATTTGTTAAAACACTCAACGTCTGCTTTTGCCTCTGTAGTCCCACAAGCACAATGCATTCAATCCTGTATAAAAATGGCATGAAATGAGGATGATGGAACCTGCTGTAATGATGACCATTGAGTTCTTTCACATTCTTTCCTGACATAATTGGCATCATCTACAGTCTAGTTCTACTCATTGTTTCCTAGCAGTGACCTCAGCACAAGTACATTTCTCCTCATCAGGCTTAAATTTGATTCTAGTGTAATGTGTAATTAAAGTCTTGATGAGTTGAGAAGAAGGAAATGAGGGAAAGAAAAATAAGTAATTATCACCAGTTGGTAACCTCATAAACTTGGCTTTTCATGGGACTCATAAAATAGCATGCAGAGTATATTCAACCATAGTTATTCTCCTACAAACTCTAGACATATTCAAGGATGTTTATATATTAGGGTAGCTCTAGTTCAAACAGTTGAACAGGAAAAAACATTTTCAGTTTACATCTTTAATTTGAAACAGAGACTTTGCTTGTATGTAGTTTAACTGTGGATAAGCTTTTACATACACTGTTGTTACAGTTGGTTTTCATAGTTATCCTTTTAATACAGTGATCTGATTCTTGGATATATTTTTCATACATTTGACTAACTAGAAAAGCAGTAAAATTGGTCTCTGTTCATTTGTGGATTTTCAGGATACTTATTCTTCATTTTTCTCTTTGATGTGCTTTTGTCTCTATTGCCTAATTATAGCTTCAGCCTTACCTGTACAAGACTTTATCTGTCAAATACTTGACATCCTAATGAGAACGAACAATTATCAACCTTAGGTATCATTTCTGTGTTAGCCTTCTTTTGCCAGGGATAATTGGTTAGCCTTTGGCCTTGATCAAATCTATTAGCTTGAGAAGTTATGAAACTCTTTCCTTGATCTGGAGTAGTGATAGTTCCCTATTTGTCCAAGAAGTTCCCTATTTGTCCCTATATCCTGGCATTCTAATGCCTTTGTTGTTGCTCCTTCCCACAGTGAGAAGGGCTGATCTGTGTAGGTCATTGTGGAAATGATGGAGTCTGACTTTCAAGGGTAGGTCATTAAAAAATTGAGACTTCCACCTTGCTCCTTCTTGGACACTTGTTCTGGAAGAAGCTAATACCATGTCATGAGGGTATGCAAGCATTCTGTGGAAAGCCTAAAATTGAGGCCTCCTATGAATAGTCAGCAGCAGCTGAGGTTTTGAGACCTTCTACCAATAGCCATGTGAGTGCACCATCGTAGAAGACTCCTCCAGCCCCAGTTAAGTCTTCAGATGACTGCAGCCCCAGCTGTCATCTTGATTACCATCTTATGAGAGATCCTAAGGCCCGAACTATCTAAGCTGCTTCTAAATTTCTGACCCCAGAAACTATGAGATAATAAATGTTTACTGTTTTAGGACACTTAAATTTTGGGGTCTTTGATTAAGTAGCAGTAGGTAACTAATGCAGGAGTCAAAGGTTGTGAAATTCAAACATGGTCCAGTTTACTAATGGCCAGGTTCAATGAAGAGGTTTTCAAAAAGTTTTTTTTTTTAAGGTTATTGAAAACAGAGGGCTAAAGGGAAATTTAGTTCATGAAAGTTTTACTTTTTCTTGTTATTGTTTGTGTTTATTTCATCAGTCACCAAAATAGGAAAAAAAGAGTTGAGAAGATACTACCTGTGTTAGACGATAATAACAAAACTATAGCCCTCCCTTCCCCCACTTGACTTGATAGTATTGAGAAGAAGGAATATAGGTTTGTTCCCATAATACCAAATATGACTCTCAGGAATATTTGGGAGATTCTGGGCACCTGGGAAGTCTTAAGAAACATTTGTCTAATTAACTCCTTGGATATACCAAAAGGAAATCTTGGTCTCTTCAGATTCCAGGGGGAAAAAGTGCTTTGGAACTCATTGATACCAGCCTCAAACTTTAATACTCTCTCGCTCTTACCTAATAATCTTCACTGCAAATTTGAAGGAAGAGAGCAGAAAATTTTGAGTATGTGAAAGTGGTAGAGACTAGAGTAGCTTGTTAGGATGTTGATGAGAGTAGAAGACTAGGTATTTTGAAGAATTGATTGATAGGTGAATTGCCCTGTGGAATCATTTATGTGCATGGAATTTGGAAGAATAAAGAGGAACCTAGGGTTGTAATATGAATTATTTTGTTGCTTACTGAGAGATACAAGACAGAACTAATCTAAGTACCTTTCTAGTACCAATGAGCAAGGTCCCTAAGTACATCTGGCCCTCAGTGGCCTTGGCTAGACATACCAGACATTTGAACAAGTATGATTTCCAAAATATTAACGGAACTGACAAATGAATGCTTACTATTTAGTTTTTTAAATAACATACAGTAAAATTTACTTGTTTGAGGGGGTGTTACCATTCAATGAGTTTTAATACATGTATAGGTTCACTTAACTACTGCCACAATCAGGGTACACAAAAGTTCCATCAATCAAAAAAAAAACCTCTTTTGTATTACCTATTTGCAGTCATAACCTCCTCTCTCCACTTATCCCTTGCAGTTACTGACCTGTTCCATCACTATACTTTTGTCTTTTCAAGAATATTGCATAAATATAAATAAATCCATAAAAATGGCATGTAGCCTTTTGAGACTGGCTCTTTCATTCAGCATAATGCCTTTGAGATTCATCTAACTTTTTGCTTGTAACAAAAGCTCATTCCATTTTTGCTGAGTAGTATTCCTTGGTCTGATGTGCAAGTTTGTTTATCTATTCACACACTGAAGGACATTTCAGCTGTTTCCAGTTTTTGATGATTATGACTAGATCTAATAAACATTCACGTACAAGTTGTTGTGTGAACGTAAGTTTTCCATTTTTCTGGGGTAAATACCCAGGAGTACAGCTGTTGGGTTGTGTGGTAAGTTTATGTTTTCATTTATAAGAAACTGCCAAACTGTTTTCCACTTTGGCCATGCTATTTTGCATTCCCCCAGTAATGTAGGAGAGTACTACTTTGTCCACATGCTTGCCACCACTTGGTATTTTCACTTTTTAAACAGTTTTAGCCATTCTAATAGGTATGTAATTGTATATTCATAGTGACTTTAATTTTACATTTCCCTAATGGCTAATGATGTTGAACATCTTTTCATATGCTCCTACTTTCTATTTTGCAAAGGACATTTAATAAATATAAAAGAATATTTTAACACAAGAAAAGTAAATGTAACTTCACAAAGGCTCACTATACTGTCTCAATACTTCTCATTTTACCTCAGATCAGTTGAGATGTGATTGTGATTATGCCTTGGTCTACTGACAAGCATTTGTGAGCCCTATAGTCCAAGACTTGTTATTTTGGCATTGGCAATATTGTGAGAATGCATGGATCCATTGTAGTCAATTTCTCTTACTGAAAAGTCCTACTAGATAAATCTTCACTGGCTCTATACCATTTACTGGGTCACATGTAACTGGCATGACAGTTGAGATACTTTATAAGTTTTCTTCCCAGTTCCTTTTTCAGCTTTATCTTCTACCGTTCCCTCTACTACTTTGCTTCCAGCAACCTTACTTATCTGTCTCCCATGGAATCACAATTTCATCCTTTGATGAATGTCCAAAAAGCCTGTTTGAATCCTATTTATTCTTCAGGCTTTGTTTTAACTTCAGTGTTTTTATATCATGAAATACAAGTACCAAACACTGTATATGTTTTACTACGTGGAGATAGGATAATAAATTTATGTTTTTATCAGAATCTGTATCACCTAATGGCAGCCACTATACCAATGGCTTTCCACAGGGATTTTTCTACTATTCCTATGAGGTTTTATCTTTTACCTAGTGTTTCACAATGTGTGTTCTGAGGAACATCTGCATTGAAATAATCTGGAATTGCTCTGAACATGCAGACTTTTGGGTTCTTCTCTGGCCTTACTGAATTAAACTTTCTGGTGATGGACCTCAGGAATCTACATTTTAACAAATGTTCCATATATGATCCTTAGTCGCAACTAAGTATGACAACACCTGAATCTAGATTTAGAAACTAGCTGCTGCGGTCCTACTTCAGTAAAGTTATCCTATGTGATTCCCAGTCCACAGTGATTTTAAAGGGTGGTTGAACTCTTTTCCTATTTTAATTTGTCAACACTCATTTGGGCATTTCTTCTGTTATGTTATTTTGTGATTTTAATATTAAGTATGATTCATCTTATAATCCACTGAAGGATAGGGATTATTTTCATGCCCTCTTTAACCTGTAGCATAATATAGCATGATATAATGCACACAAAATTTTAATATATATATTTACTGAACTGAGCTTAAAAAAGTAAATAAAAGAATGTGAGTGAGAAAAAAAAGCAGTGAAAGAGAAAACAAAGCACAAGCATGTGCACACATGCACATACACACACATTTCCTGTCTGTATAATGAAATCTTATATATCCTTTTTCCTCTTCCATTACTCATTTCTTGAATTTGCCTTTTTTCTGGGACCTCTTGGTCCCTTTTGTAAATAGGCACAACTCATATGTATATACACAGTAGCTAGAAAAGGTCATTTTATTATTTACAGTAAGTGAAACTAGTACATCCTTCTGGGAAAGGTGGCCACACACCTTGTCTTGCATCTAAGTACTTTAAATGTGTTAGGACCTTGGTGAAATATGAAGATACACTAACCTTCCCTTACAGACAACTAAATTTGGACATATCATTTCTATCCTTTCTGTATTGGAGTTCTGAGATTCAAAGAGATCAACAATTCTTTCTAATAATTTTTTCAAAGGCATAGTTACTCTGTGAACAATGATGATGTAAAGCTTTGGGAATCTTGCCTCTGATTTGAGATATTGTCTACTCACAGTGCTAAGTTGATTTAATCCTTTGAACATCCTATTGGCACTTTAAATATCTTAAATATTTTTGATATGAAGGAGTAGCAATGTCTCATTGCACTTTTAGTGTCTTGACTAGCCAAGCGTGATTGTCCCTGAAATTTACCGTGATTTTTTCCACTTGCTCCCCAGTGCTTTATTTACACCATCAAAATTTTGTATGCTCTCTTCCCCTCCTACCCAAATCTTTATTCAAGTCCCACAGCAGTTTCCACCTCCTCCAAAACTTACTATTACCACTCAAGCCCATGAGAACTTCTCCTTCCTGTGAACTCCTAGTACTTCCTGTCTATAGCTCTCATTTGATACTTAACATATAGATTTCTTGGTAGCATACTGTTGTTTTGCTGTATAACTCTTACACTGTTTAGCTTTCCACAGGTGAGTGTCTTGTTTTGTGAGCTAGAAAAGGTCCCTTGATTCGGGACCTTTATTTTGATACTTCTCTAGCATTGAAGAAATGAATGAATGGAGAATTAAGTAGTTGTAGCAATACAGTGATCTTTGTAAACACAACTATTCGTGAAAATTGGTAGAGAATGCCACAAAGCTAGTTTCTTAAGGAGGAAACAAGTGCAAAAATATTATGTATAAGCAGATCTACTTGGACATGACACACAACTTTAGTGTGCATTTTTCATTCATTCCTTATAAATGTTTCCATAATTTGCAGTGGATAATGACTAATGATGCAAGGATATGATTGAGGCCATATCTATACTTGACCTGAATACTGATCTGTGAGGCGAATGCCCAAACTACTCATTTTTGCCATCTTTATAATCAGTATTAATTACTGTGGCTGAATCCATCATATGATGAGTTTCACTGGTTGTTAAGACAATCCTAGAAAACAGATGGCCAGTGCCTTGGTCTGTTGGTTCCATACACATGGATGTGGCCTTATATTTCAAAGGTCGGATAAAAGTAAAGAGCACTGCTATGGCTTGTTAGTAGAGTTGTTCTGCTTCAAAGGGTACCTGGGATACTGAACTTGTTGCCCTTTTACAAGGTTCAAAGGAGTAGAAAATGCCTGAGCCCCTGTCATCTTCTGAAATTCTCTTTGGTTCAGAGGCTGCTTACCCAGCCTACAAACCTAAGAGTCACCCTTAACTACTTCCTTTCTCTGATTTCATTTAATACAATCAGGAACCAAGTCCTATATGGTCTAGCCTTATAATATATCTTGAGTCCCTGCTGTACTCCCATTCTTACTGCTTTTGCAATATTTCAGTTTCCTATTTCATCAGGATTCACTTTTTCCCTGCCTACACTCTCATCTGCCTCTCTAATACATCTTACACACTGTCTTATGGGGGGAATCATGTTATTCCTGCTTAAAATGCTTCCATGACTCACTGCTGAAATAATAAAATCTAGTCTTTAGGATGGTACCCACAGCCTTCAGTTATCTGGTCCCTTCCTAACCTTCCAGACTCATCTAAGGACAGTTGCATTTGTATTCTCTAGCCACACTGAATTACAGTTTCCTGGATGAAACCATGCTGTTTCATGCATCCATGGCTTTCACATACTGCTCTTTGTAAATTGGAATGCCCTTCCCCAGCTTGCCATCCTACCACATAAAGGCTCTGAGCAAGTACTGTTTCTCAGTTGAAGCATTTCCTGACCACTCCTCTGTCATCTCTGTCTTCACTACTCCCTATACATACTTAGCACCTGTAAAATATTTATTAAATTATTCATTTACATTTACGTTTTTTGGTACAAAAGTGAGTATTTTCTAGAATGAGAAAAGAAATGACAAAATTTACAAACTTTCAGAAGCTGACACCAAAACATCACAAAATCTGTAGCAGATATAGATAAAATCTACCTTACATGTACATATGCACATATGTAACACATATATACCCATATACAGTACATATATGTATATATACCAATATGTGTATATGTACATATGTATATGGATTTATATATGTGTGTAATGTGTATATATGTATATGCATATATGTATATATATATACATTTTTAAGAGTAATATTTTTTTCAAAGACTTACTTATCTTAGAGATAGTGTGAGCAGGGGAGGAGAGGGAGAGGATCTCAAGCAGACTCCCTGATGAATGTGGAGCCCGACATAGGGTAAGATTATGACCTGAGTCGAAATCAAGAGTCAGTTGCTCAACCAACTGAGCCACCCAGGTGCCCCTATATATATATACATATTATATATATATATCATTAATTAACAGTTCAACACACTTCTATAATACTTTTTTACTATGTATTTTTGGCTATCTTTTTTTTAATTGTGGTAAGAACACTTAATATGAGATCTATCCTCTTAATAAATTTTAATTATATAATACAGTATTATTTATAGATACCTAGTTTCAAAATATCTCTAGAACTTAATCATCTTACATAACTGACACTTTATACCCATTGAAGAGAAACTCATTTCCTCCTTCCCCCAGAACCTGACAACCACCATTCTACTTTCTGCTTCCACTTGTTACTATTTTAGATACCCCATATAAGGGGAATTGTGTAATATTTGTCGATTTGTAACTGGCTTAGTTTACTTAGCATAATGTTCTCCAGGGTCAACCATGTTATAACATATAGCAGGATTTACTTCTTTTTTTAAAGGTGAATAATATTTTATTGTAAGTATATGCTACATTTGCATTATCCATTCATCTGTTGAAGGACATTTAGGTTGTTTTCCACATCTTGGCTATTGTGAATACTGCAATAAACATAGGAATGAAGACTTCTTCAATATCCTGATTTCAATTATTTTGGATATATACTAAGTAAGATTGCTGGATCATGTGGAAGTTTTATTTTTAGTTTTTTTGAGGTACCTCCCTACTGTTTTGCACAGCAACCGCACCATTTTACAGGCCCACTAACAATGTACAGGGTTCTAATTTCTTCACATCCTTGCCAACACTTGTTATCTCTTCTTTTTGTTTTTTTTTTAATAGCCATCCTAACAGGTGTGAGGTGACATATTGTGATTTTGATTTGCATTTCCCTGATGATTAGTAATGTTGAACATCTTTTCATATACCTGTTGCCTATTTGTATGTATTCTTTGGAGAAATGTCCATTCAAGTCCTTTGCTATTTTAAAATCAAATTATTTGTGTTTAGCTGTGGAATTCCAGGAATTCCTTATATATTTTGAGTATTAATCTCTTACAAAATATATAGTTGCAAATACTCTCTCCCATTCCTTAACTTGCTTTTCACTCTACTGATCACTTCCATTGCTGTGCAGAAGCCGTTTAGGTTGATGTAGCCCCACTTAATCTATTTTTCCTTTTAATGCTTGTGTTTTTGGTGTCATGTCTGAAAAAGCATTGCCTAGAACAACATCATGAAGCAGTTTCCTTATGTTTTCTCTTAGGAGTTTTACAGTTTCAGATCTTATGTTTAAGTCTTTAATCCATTTTCGAGTGATTTCTATGTATGGTGTAATATAGGAGTCCAATTTCATTCTTGTGCATGTGGATATTCAGTTTTCCCAGCAGTTTGTTGAAGAGACTACCCTTTCCCTGATCTGTATTCTTGGCACCCCTGTCAAGAATGAGTTGACCATATAAGTGGTTCATTTCTAGGCTCTCTACTGTGTTCAGTTGGTCTATATGTCTGTTTTTATGTTTGTACCATACTGTTTTATTTATTATAGCTTTGTAGTGAATTTGAAAACAGGAAATGTGATGCCTTCATCCTGGTTTTTCTTTCTCAAGATTGTTTTGGCTGTTTGGGGTCCTTTGAGGTTCCATTCAAATTATGGGATTTTTTTTTCTATTTCTGTAAAAATGCCATTGGGATTGGATAGGGATTGCACTGAATATAGATTGCATTGGGTAAGATGGACATTGTAATAATATTAAGACCTCCAATCTATGAACATGAAATGTCTTTACATTTATGTGTACCTTAAGTTTTTCATCAACAATTTGTAGTTTTAGCATACAAATCTTCTATGTCATTGGTTAAGATCATCCCTATGAATTTTCTATTGTTGATGATACTGTAAATTGAATTGTGTTTATAATTTCCTTTTCAAATAGCTCATGGTAAGTCTACAGAAATGCCCCGGATATTTGTTCATTTTGTATTTTGCACTTTAATGAATTAATTTATTATATCTAACAGACTTTTCATGGAATCTTTAGGGTTTTCCACATATAAGATCATTTCATATGAAAACAGAGATAACGTTCCTTCTTCCATTCCCATTTGCATACCTTTTATTTCTGTTTCTTGCCTAATCACTTTGTCTAGGACTTCAAGTATTGTATGAAATAGAAGTGATGCCTTGTTCTTGATTTAAAGGGAAAGCTTTAGTTTTTTCACCACTGAGTATAATGTTAGATGTGGGTTTCTCATATATGCTTTTAATATAATATCTTGGGACAAACAAAAATGACAACACAATGACTGAAAATTTATGGGATACAGCAAATGCAGTACTAAGATAGAAGTTTATCATGATAAATTCGTACATAAAGAAAGATCTTAAATAAAGAAGACAATGTTACACCTCAAGCAAATACATAAAGAACTTATCCAAAAGTTAGCAAAAAGAAGGAAATAATAAAGATTAGAGCAGAAATAAACTATTACAAACTAGAAAAACATCAACAAAACTATGATTTAGTTTATGGAAAAGGTAAACTAACAAAACCTTTGCTAGTCTAAATAAGAAAGAAAAGAGAAAGAAAACACAAAATCAGAATTAAAGGAAGACACATTACAAATGATGCCAAAGAAAAAACAAAGGATCATAAGAGACTACTATGAATAGTTTTATATGAACAAATTGGAAAACTTACAAGAAACAGATAAACTCAGAGAAATGTACAACCTATCAAAACTAAATTATGAAGAAGTAGAATAATTAGAACAAACCAATAATAAGTAAGGAAATTGAGTCAGCAGTCACAATCCCCCCCCCAAAAAAAGCCCAGTACCAGATTACTTCAATGGTGAATTATTAAAAACATTTAAAGAAGAGTTTACTCCAATCAATCATAAACCCTTCCACAAAAAACTGAAAAACAGCAACATTTTCAAATTCTTTATTAGGACAGCATTATCCTGACACCAGAGCCAGACAAAGACACTAAAAGAAAAGGAAATTACAGGCCAATATATCTAATGAACATAAAAGCAAACACCCTCAAAATTTTTGCAGAGTCTGGGAAGATGGCAGAGTAAGAGGACCCTAAGCTCACCTCATCCCACAAATACAACTAGATAACACTCACATCAGCATGAATAATCCAGAAAATGACCCAAAGACTGGCAGAACAAACTCCACAACTAACGGTGGAGAAGAAGCCACATCGAAGAGGGTAGGAAGAGGGGAGATGCAGTGGGCAGCAAAATGGACCACAGCTATCTGGGGTGGGGGAGGGAGCCGGGGGCATGGAGAAAGGGTGAGAAACAGTCTATCACACTGGACAGACAAATCTGCATAACATTTGGCTTCGAAAGCAGGAGGGGCCGAATTACATGAGTTGTTACAACCAGAGGGACTTAAAGCCTAGGATTTTATTTGTTTAATTTTTTTTCTTTTCAAATTTTTATTGAAATTCTAGTTAGTTAACATACAGGCAATGTTGGTTTCAGGAGTAGAATTCAGTGATTCATCACTTATACAAACCCTAGAATTTTAAAACTCAGCAAGCTCTGCTCTGGGAAAGCCTGGAAGAGGGCATTAGGAAATGGAGTGTTTCCCCCACTCCCACCCCCCACCTTAGGGAGACAGCACAACAAACAGCCCCCAGAGATACAGCATAGAAGCAGCAATTTGAAAAATGCCTGGGGCACGCAGGAGGGAGAGCTGTTTACTCATCTCAAGAGGTGTCCCAGAGGGGCAGGATCACAGGAAGACACCTCTAGGAACAAAGGACTATCAGGTGCCATTTCCTTCCCCTGCCCCTCAGCATAAACACATGGCCACCTGCGGGAACCAGTTCCACCCTACCATGCGCTACCTAACTTGCTTACCCCAAGCCCCCCCCCCCCCGCCCCATGCTTCAGCGGACCCACCCTTTCCAGTCATACTTGCCTCAATCCCAGTGCTGTGGGTCCCCTCCCCCAGAAGACCAGTGCAAAGCTTGCCAACACTGCATCTCCTGACCAGAGTGCTTTGTGGGGCCTTGGTCCTGGTGGTGGTGGTGGTGGTGGTGGCAAGAGCAGGCCCTGTGGAATAAAATTGCACACCCCACCCACACAGCTCTGGTCCCCCTGGCAGCAGCTGCAGGTCTTGTTTCACAAGTAGACTGGCATGCACCTTGTTAAAATCGCACACCCCACCCTGGCCAAGGACCAAACACTGCCCACGAGGGGCAAAAAGAGCCTCTGTGGATGACTGGACTGAAGGAAAAGACAGCCAGGACACAACAGCAGGACACGTAAAACACACAAAGGAGACACCCCCTGAAACGCCAGGTTCTAGGGAACAGGGGACACTGACTGCAGGCACTACAGGACCTCTTCTTCATGAGGCCATTACCTGCAAGAGCAGGAGACACAGCTGACTTCCTTAACACACAGAAACAGACACAGAGAGTTAGACAAAATGAGGAGACAGAGGAATATGTCCCAAATGAAAGACCACGACAAAACCGTAGCAAGAGACCTAAGCAAAACAGACATAAATAATATGCCTGATAGAGAATTTTAAATAATGATCATAAAGATACTCACTGGACTTGAGAAAAGAGTGGAGGACATCAGTGAGACCCTTAACAAAGAGATTAAAAAAAAAAAGAACCAATAAGAGATGAAGAACACAGTAACCTACCAAAACTGAAGCAGGAAGAAATAGAAAATTTGAAAGACTGATCACCAGTAAGAAAACTGAATCAGTACTTAATAAACTCCCAGCAAACAGAAGTCCAGGACCAGACGGCTTCATGGGTGAATTCTACCAAACATTTAAAGAAGAGTTAATAGCTATCCTTCATAAACTATTCCAAAAACTAGAAGAGGAAGGAAAACTTCCAAATTCATCCTATGAGGCCAGCATCACCCTGATACCAAAACCAGATAAAGACGCTAGAGAGAGAGAGAGAAAGAATGAGAGAGAGAACACTACAGGCCAATATCTCTGATGAACATAGGTGCAAAAATCCTCAAGAAAATATTCACAAACTAAATCCAAGAATACATTTAAAAAAATCATTCACCATGATCCAGTGGGATTTATTCCTGGGATGCAAGGGTGGTTCAGTATTCACAAATCAATCAGTGTGGTACATCACATCAATAAGAGAAAGGATAAAAACCATGTGATCATTTCAATAGATGCAGGAAAAGCATGTGACCAAGTACAACATACATTCATGATAAAAGCTCTCAACAAAGTAGGTTTAGAAGTAGCAAACCTCAATGTAATGAAGGCCATATATGAAAAACCCACAGCTAACATCACACTCAAGGGGAAAAACTGAGAGCTTTCCCCCTAAGGACAGAACAAGACAAGGATGTCCACTCTTACCACTTTTCCTCAACCTAGTACTGGAAGTCCTAGCTGCATTAATCAGATGACAAAGAGAAATAAATGGCTTCCAAATTGGTAAGGAAGTACAACTTTCACTGTTTGCAGATGACATGATACTATATATAGAAAACTCGGAAGTCTACTCCAAAAAACTACTAGAACTGATAAATGAATTCAGTAATGTCGCAGGATACAAAATCAATGTATAGAAATCTATTGCATTTCTATACACCATTAATGAAGCTGCAAAAAGAGAAATTAAGAAAACAATCCCATTTACAATTGCACTCAAAATAGTAAGATACCTAGGAATAAACCTAACCAAATAGGTGAAAGACCTGCACTATGAAAATTATAAAATTCTGTTTAGAGAAATGGAAGATGACATAAAGAAATGGAAAGATATTCTGTACTCATATATTTTAAGAATATTTTTTAAATGTCTATAGTACCCAAAGCAATCTATACATTTAATGCAATCTCTATCAAAATAGGTGTAGGGGATTAAGAGTATACTTATCTTGATGAGCACTGAGGAATATGTGTTAGGGTTTAATTAATATATTGTACACCTGAAACTAATATAACAGTGTTTGTTAACTACCCTGGAATATTTTTTAGAAGTCCATTTGTTTTTTTCATAGGATAGAAAATAGTGGTGCCAAAAAATAAGATTTTTCAGAGTCTATCTTTCAAAGAAATGAGAATATATGATGTTTTCTTATCATCTCTTAAAGTTTTCCACCTCAACTGGGTCAAAATTGGGCCAGAAATATGTTCTTGATGCCTAAGAACTATAAAAGGCTAGGTTGAAATTTATTACGAACTATGTTTCTTTCTCATATTTTATTCCCCCCTCCTCTTTTATAGGGTGTCATCTCATTTATACTGTTTCATTTCAGTGAAGGTTTTATAATCTCATTCCACATATGTTATGCTTTAAGGTTTACAAAGTATTTATATGAGGTAAGCAGGGCAAGTCTTAACATCCCCATTTTATAGGTAAGGCAACTGATTTAGCTAATGCAGCAGAAAGTCAGTATGATCTCTTAACTCTAAATCTAGTGTTCTTTCCACTGTACCGCACTGAGAAATATTTTATATAATAAAATGAGATAGTCGATATCTTTCAAAGGGGAAGTGGTCAAATAGAAGAGAATAAAGACAATCTGTGAAAATTCATGTCTCTGTAAAAGAGTAAAATTAGCAAATCTGGACTGTCAAAGGATTGCTGTGATGGTTTAGGGAGGTTACATCTTAATTTTTAGAGGAAATTATATTCCATTGTTTATTTTTATCAAAGGTAGTTTACAATTCATAAGCGCCTTTCAGGCACTTTCCTCATTATACATACTTTTGTATTCCTCACCTTACAGTCTCAAGCCCTGAACAAGATAGATGCTTAGTGAAAAAGTCGTCCAAAGAAATGAATTCATTCTATACAATGGATAGTAAAAATATTTGTCTTCTCAAAGTGAGAGAAGCACAATGACAAGATTGAAAGAATCTCATGGAAAACCTTTCCATTTCCTTTCAGTGGGACTATATTCAATCCAGTCCAGACTAAAAAACAGCCATTTAGATTCCTTGTTACTCACTCCTTTGTAGATGTCACAAGCCCCTTTTTCCACAAATTCACAGATTTTAAGATACTAATCTCCAAAATTTATTTCTATAATTCTATAATTTACTATAATTTAGATCTCTTACTTATTAGCTTTCAATAGGAACTATAAAGAATTATTCTGCCTGAAGAAGAAAATGAATTTCTTTAGTGTTTCTCCATTAATTCTGTATCCTGACTCTCCTAAACCTCTCCAAGTTCTACATATCCTTTTAGGACAAAATTTGGAGCACAGATCTTGGCACTCACAAGGATTTTGAAGTTACTGTTGTTGTTTCTAGCACTATTCTCCATAATAACAAGGCCAATCCACTGACATTTCTTCTGCTAATTAGATTCCTAGATACATTGATTGTTTTTCTTATGAAAACAATACAAACACTTTAAAATTCAGGAAAAAATAGTTGAGCCCACCATTCCCACACAAACTTCCTTTGTGCATATATATCTATTTCACTGTAGCATACAGACTATATTGTATTCTTCATTTTTCACTTATCCTAACGAAGATATTTAAGTATAATATTCCTGCTATTTATAATAACAGAAAATTATTATTTTGAATCTAATAAAACAATTTAATTATTTTCTAATTTTTGGACATTTAGGTTATTTACTACATTCTTTCTGACATTTCACTCATGCATTCATTCATTCATTCACTCAACAAGTATTTACTGGAGTCCTACCATAAGCCAGGCATTATTCTATGTTCTACAGACACAAAGGTAAACAAAATAAACAAGGACCCTGCTTTCATTCTAGTAGGGGAAGACTGACAGACAATAAACAAGAAAATTAAACATGATAATTTCTATAAAAGAAATACACAGAGAAGAATAGGTTGGAGACCTCTCTGAGGAGGTAAGCATGTGAGCCCAAACATGAAAGAGGAGTGATTCCTCTTGCCAGCCATGCATTAGCTTGGCAGAGTTTTCTGGGCAGAAGAAAGAGCAGGTGCAGAGCCTGAATTAGGAACGAGCTTGGGGATTTTGAGGAAAAGAAAGTTTGAGGCTGGAGCATAGTTGAATTCAGAGAAGCATAGGACCAGATGAGATTCTAGAAGGAGGGAAGAACTTATAGTTGATGTTAGAGAGGTTGGAAATTAACTGCAGAGAGTAGCTATTGAAGAATTTTAGGCAAGGGAGCTATAAGTAAGTGCAGCAGGTTAAATGTCACATCTCCCTTCTTTTTATTTTTTTTATAACACTTGTTAACAAACTTAGCAGAGTGTGAGAAACATTGGTATAGTCAGTCCATTTTAAATCTAAAACAGTTTTGGTCTTATAGTTAGTTTGATCACATGTTGCTCCCCAACTGTAGCTGATAATGCCATTCTTTGGCTAATTCACCAACAGACTGATCATGTCTTCTTGATGCCAGAGTTGGCTTCCTCTCCCCACCCTCACCCTCCATCACATATAGTTTTGTCAGTCGCAAACATTTGTGAGATACTCTCTAAAAAGTAAGGGAAGAATTTAAATAGATTGTCATGAAGGGCATATAGATACTGAGTATTGAACAGAATCTTTTCAAAAGGAAATAACATACTATTCCTTTGACTAGGCAAAGGAATGAGTGCATATTGTGATATGACAAATTAAGGCCCAGGAGCCCAGTAATTTTAGACTGAAGTATGCAAAACTTACACCAACTTTCTCTCAGTTAGTTAACTAATGCCACGTGATCAAATGAGCATGTGGAGATTTCAAGAACTTTCTGAATGAATGAAGGGAAGAGGCTAGGGTATTTAGGGTAGGAAGTTCCAAGCCTAAGTTCTAGTTTTTGGAAAGGTTCAACTGTGGGTGTAGGTTAAAAAGATGAAGGGGTTAGATAAATCCATTTTGCTGAGAAGGGAGGGATAGATGATGAATATGAGCAAAAGAAATTATCATGTCTGAAGTGGTTTGGTGAATGGTTTTGAAGCCTTTTGGACCTACTCTCTCTAAACAAAAAAGTAACTTTCAGCCTACTTATTACCATACTACTGAAAACAGCTGGATAGAAATTCAACAATTCAACAAAATTGATATAGTCTGACTTAAAATATAGGCTAGAATGTATCTCATTTAAAATGTTGATTAATTGGATTCACAAATTTACAGTTTCTATATTTAACATGAGTGGGAGAAAGTTTCCAAATACTGGATTTAATTTTGTTATTGTAACTTTAATTAAGAACTCTAAGAAAATGCCATTTTGAAAATGGACAAATAGATTGGCAAAAACTAAAAGCAAATGAGAATTTTGAGAATCTGAAAGTCAGTCTAAAATTAATATTCACTTAAGGGCCAAATATGAGAGATAGGCAGTTTTGAGGGCAAATGAAAGAGATATATGATGAGAAGATCATTTGGTAGTTGATTAGAAAGGTGGTACAGCACACTCTTTCAAGGGCAACTGTCGCCTAACCTGCGTAAGGAATGTTTGATCATCCAGTGCAAGGCAGCAACCTCTACCAGAGTAGATGAAACAGAATTCCATTAAGAGGCTATATGCTTACTGAAAGGGAGAGCCTATTCTTTGCCATAAAGTAGACTGAAGTCCAACATGAGGAAATATGTGGCTATCAAAAGTAAGAGATCCCCCTTACTGTATTGAAACACTAGGATAGAGAAAGCACAGTAATTTTAAAGAAAAGCCCCAAAGAAATCTAACATCTGGATAATGTCTGAAATGTGTCACCATTGTCAAGCTCTGAAATGGAAACGCCTGCTTAAAGATGGAATGGTAAGATGATATTGCGATCAGTTCCTGAGTTACCAGGTCCCCCTGAAAGCTTAATTCAAGGAACAACATATGGAATTCAGCACTAAGTCCTACAACAGCAGATTTCAACAGGGGACAATTAATTCTGAAGACACCACCAATTCCCTTAGATGACCCATTGGCTTTCAAAGAAGCATTTCCCGGTAAGTGGGTATTTCCATGATTATTCATAAGTCACAGTGGCAGGCACTTTAAATTGTAGGTATTGATTTTCAATTGAGCCATTTGTACATAGACAACTTTATGTAGCATGTTATAGAATGAACAGAAACAGGATTAGAATAGAAAGAGAAACATGATCTTTAGAAAAAGCTGTGTTAGGGGTACCTAGGTGGCTCAGTGGGTTAAGCGTCTGCCTTTGGCTTAGGTCATGATCCCAGGATCCTGGAATTGAGCCCTGCATCATGCTCCCTGCTCAGCAAGGGAGTCTGCTTCTCCCTCTGGCCCTGCTTGTGTGCTCTCTCTCTTTCACTCACTCTCAACTAAATAAATAAAATCTTTAAAAAAAGAAAAAGAAAAAGCTGTGTTACAATTAAGGTTGACCCTTGAACAATGCAGGAGTTAGGTGCCGATGGCCCCACCCCTGTAGAAAATGTGCAAATAACTTTGACTCTCCAAAAACGTAACTACTAATAGCCTAATGTTACTGGAAGACTTACTGATAACATAAACAGTCGATTAACACGTTTTGTATGTTACGTGTATTATATACTTATATACTGTATTCTTACAATAAAGTAAGCTAAAGAAAATGTTATTAGGAAAATTATAGGAAAATACATTTACAGTACTATAAAAAAAAAATCCGTGTATAAGTGGACCTGCACAGTTCAAAGTCATGTTCAAGGGCTAACTATATAGAAAAACAATTACAACTCCATTTTTTATAGTTTCTATGAACCTTCATTTAACTTTGGCTTTTGAGTCTCTTAAGCAGTGTCAGGTAATTCAGTTTATCTTTAATACAATGAAAAGTTTCATGGAACAATTAAAACAAAAGAATCCAAAATAAAAGCCAGGTGTTGTGGCAGTGGGACAGGGTTCTGTAGCAACATCATGGACTGACTATAGAAATAAGGAACAGAGAACTGGACTGGGCCATAACTCTGACTGTAGCCTTTGATTCAACTATATATTCATCTTTAGACTGTTATCTAGATTTTATTCTTCCAGTTTGCTAATGAGGTACTTCAGAAACATTCTCAAATTTGCTAAAGAAAAGATATGGCAAGTTCCCAATTAGAGCATAAGAGAATGGCTTATCCAGCTAGTAAATTTTGGAGGGTATTCTAAAACAGAATTTTTCAAACTGTCCTCTGAGAAAAACTAGGATCTTATAATTTATTTACAGTTGACCCATTATAAAAGGGATTTCTCAAATAAGTTTGGAAGCAATGGATAAAATAAAGGCAAACAACAGGTATTTTTTATGGCTTTTAATATGTTAATGTGTATTATAAGGATCCAAGGGGAAAATACAGTATGTACTGTTCCCCAAACTTCTTTGGCTATAAAATCCTCTATTTCTCTCAAGGGTTCACTAGGGTTCTGAAGAACCAAGTTTGATAAAAGCTCTTCTACAAACATATACATTCAAGGCCTCAGAATATTCCACCAGAGGCTGCCATTTGGGAAACATTCCATTTCACCAAATATCTAGTTAGCCACCTGATTTCTGAAAGTTTATTTCATATTAAAAACTGTCCTACTCATAATTTCAAGAAAAATTTCCATGGGATACCCAAAAGATACACAATCAGTTATCATACTTTTTATTTTTTGAGTGATTAAATGTCACTTATGTTATACAAATATTACCTTTCCTTGAATTCCTTCCTTCCTTCCTTTTTGATTTTCATTTGTTTTAAAGATTTTATTTATTTATTTGACAGAGAGAGAGGACACAAGTAGGCAGAGCAGCAGGCAGAGAGAGAGGGAGAAGCAGGTTCTCCGCTGAGCAGAGAGCCCAATGTGGAGCTCAATCCCAGGACCCTGGGATCATGACCTGAGCCAAAGGCAGAAGCTTAACTGACTGAGCCACCCAGGCGCCCCTCGGTTTTGATTTTCAAAGTTCATCCATGTTGTACCATAGTTAAGTACTTCATTTCTTTTTTTATACTAATCTGTATACCCAATGTGGGGCTTGAACTCATCACCCCAAGATTAAGAGTCACATGCTCTTTCAACTGAACCAGCCAGGAGCTGTTTTTGATTTTCAAAGGCAATTTACATGGCATCTATGCAAATAATGTTTATGAAAGTTTAATATTTTGAGGTTTATGCAGAATTTTTTTTTCAGCTTCCAGGATTTCTCATACGTGGAGCTTTAACAGCCATAATAATAACATATACAACATGTGGCTAAGTTGCCTAATAAATCATTACCTCATCAGCAGCCAGTATTCTGGCATTTAGAAAAAAAATTTTTGCTGAACACTACTTTGTGGCTTTCAAAAGATCAAGAATCCAAGGCTCAGACAAAAAGGTGTGGACACAAACAGCTTTTTGTCTTTGGGAGGAATCAGGACAACATTCTGGCTCTGAATGACTCAGTTAAAATTTGCAGTAAATTCAAGAAGGCATTTATTGATAGAAAGTATTTTGTCAATGGCAATTAATGTTATATCACACAAGAAAAATATTTTTTAAGTTTATTTATTTAAGTAATCTCTATACCCAACATGGGGCTTGAACTCACGATCCCAAGATCAAGAGTTGCACATTCCTCTGATCCAGCCACGTACCCCAAGAAAAATATTTTTAAGATAAATAGAAAAAATGTATTAGGAAGAAACAAAATGAAAACATAGGAAAAAAGAATATAGAGGTAAAGGAGTTGGAAGACTAGGACTAATGAAAATACTTGCCCATTATTGTCAGTAAAAACCTGACCAAAAAGCCTGCTCAAAATACATTAGGCAATTCTATCAAATATAGAAAATAAAGTAATAGCAAACTGTAACATGGGTCATTGCAAACTAAGAGGATAAAAAATTTGCTTTTAGAGAAATGTAGTTTGATGTTAATAGTACCCACATTTTACTGATGAAATTATCTTTAAAAATCATTAAAGTTAGGAGGAGGGGAAAAAACACAAAAGAAACATGACTAGTGATCACTGAAGTAGAGGCAAACATAAGGAGGTGGTTAGCTTCCCCAGGCCATGGGAGAAAATGTCATAAAGATCACTTTCATAGTGGTATTAGAAGCAGGTGCTACTATAATGTCTCAGGTGTTTCTGATTCCAACAGTTAAGTAATTAAGTTATAACAAATCACTGGATGAAGCCTAAGTAAGCAAGCACTCATATCTTTGAAAAGAACCATTTCACATGGCCATCATTTATTCTTAAATAAAACACACGATTTTAAATGCAGTATCATTTTGCCCATGAATTCTTTAGTTCTTGTCTTTATATTTTAGAAAACCTATCATTATTAAAAGCAGTGTCAAAAAATGGGCCATTCTTTGACATATAATAAAAATCGAAAAATTGTCAACCTTGAACATCCAAATACTTAAATTTGGGTGGTGGAAAAGTGCAAAATGTCTGTGAGCAAGGATCTTCCAGCCCCAAATGGCTTTAACATAACACAAAACCCAACCTGTGAGAGAGAGTCTTCATATATTTATATAACAAATATTTACCATGTTCCTACTTTAGGTAAGGCACTGTGCTGGAAACTAGGGATTTACCTATGAATAAGACAGACATGGTTTATGCCTTCATGGGGCTTATATTTGAGTAATGAAATATGGAAAAAAACAAATAAGAAAATCACAGAGTATAATTATTTATCTGAAAGAAATAAAGTGAAATGACAGAGAGTAATGGAGAATGATGATGGGGGTGCTATTTTAAATTGGATGGTGAGGGAAGGCCTTTTTGAAGTGATGGCATTTGACTTGAGGTATGGGTGATAAAAAATGGCACTGTTATTTGAAGCTCTATCTAGGAGAAGAATACTATGGGCAGAGCAAACAGAAAAAGGCAAAGAGTACACTGGCTGTCACTGAATAAGATAATGGAACAATGTAAAAAAAAGTGAAGAAGACTGTTTCACTGATGGGCTAATAAAAATATAACAGGAAACATGACTACCACTCAATGCCTTTCCAACTTTAAGAGAATCATAGAAGGATGTTAAAACTCTTTTAGTCTAATCTCCCACACAATGTGTGCCACATAGATAGTGATTGTTCTGTTTAAACATCTTCGGTGTTTAAAGCATCCCACTCAATTGTGAGGCATCTCAGATACTAGAAAGCTTTTCTTAATCTGAGTTGAAATCGGTATGTTGCCAGTCTCCCTTATTGACTCTAGTTCTTCCTCTTCAAATATTCAAAGGCAAGTATTATATTGCCCCTCAGTGCTCTGCTCTAGGACCCACATCTTCAACCATTGGCTAGAAAGGGCCCCAATTCTCAATGACAGAGTTGCGGTATACTCACTAAACATCCTCAACAGTCATGTGATGATCACTTGATATGCATGATGTTAGGTGCTAGGAAGATTTAAAATTGAACTAAAAATGGCCTGTCTCTCAAGAAACTTGCACTCTGGTGGAAGCAAGAGTCATAGACTTAAGTGTTCATAATGGGCACCCAGGAGAAAAAATGTGTTGTAATGGGCACCACTGTCATTCTACCTCATTTTATTAACCACATGCTAACATATCAGACTTCCATCTATATGCTTACTCTTTACACACACACACACACACACACACACACACACACACACGTCAGAATCATGGCACTAGAATTTGAATTGCTGTCAATCCTGTGTTAATATTAAAATTAAGCTAATGAAGGGTAATTACCAAATTCATGTTTCTCTTAAATGATTACTGAGACTAATCATTTAAGCTCTTAAATGATTACTGAGACTAATCATATAAGATATATATATATATATATATATAGAGAGAGAGAGAGAGAGAAGTGGGAGGGGCAGAGGGAGAGGGAGAGGGAGAATCTTAAGCAGGCTCCATGCCCTGTGTGGAGCGTGATATGGGGCTCAATCTCACAACCCTGAGATCATGACCTTAGCGGAAATCAAGAGTCTGACATTTAACCAACTGAGCCACCCAGGTGCCCCTATTCCTTGATTACAGACGATAACATAAATGATATTGGATGAACCTGGATCACACTTGTGAAATCTGAGATATAATGGTATTTGAACATAGTTTTGGAAATTCAAATGCCATCATTATTGATAGCCACTCACAGTTTTATTAAAGGCAGAACATTTGGAATAAACAGTGTGTGTGTGTGTGTGTGTGTGTGTGTGTGTAATGCTAATCATGATAACTAATAAGATGTTTTTCAGAATTGGTCTGTACAAGTTTAGAGGAGGCTTATCAAGGAGAGTTAAATATAGCTAGATAGCACTGCGGGCATTTTGACATAGAAAATAAGGTCTTTTATACTCCATTTATTCCAAGTATTTTTTTTGGAAATACTCTCTGAGGTATTTCCAAATCAGAGAAATAAAGAAAAGGATGTTTGGACTTCATTTTGTTTGAAGAGAAATTTCTGTGTAGTATAAGTTGTTGCCTAACAGCATAAATGAGTGGGTACACATGCACATACTCCTCTGCATTAATCACCTAATTTTACTGTGATGTTTTCCTATAAAAGCAATCTTTATGGGCAAATGTAGCAAAATGTGAATACATTTTTTTTTACCTTCAGTGTGGTACACAAGCGAAAAGAAACTTCACAATTTAGAGGGACAAATTGTATACATTATCATGTCAAAGTGGGACAATGCAAGGCATATTTGTAGAATACTAATCACCACCATGCTGGAAAACTCCTTTAGCACAGAGCTTCTACTCTCAAGTAGCCAGATGTTTTTATCCAGGCCTGAAAGCACAGATGGTATACAGCTGTCAGACAGATGTCTTTGTTAAAGTTCCTTAAAAAAAAAAACTTTTCAGCATCTATTAAATGGAAAGAAATTTTCCTGAAAGTTGAGAGAGAAAGGAAACAGGGATATACCATTGAAAATTAACTTAAAAGTCTGAAAGTAATTTAAAAAGTGGTTTTGTGTTCTCAAAGAAGCTGTATACTTCTAATATTTATGTTGCTTTCTTCCCTTTCCTCCCTCAGAAAGTATTTGTGCCAGGCACTATAATAGGAGCTGGGTATTCAAAAATAAATGAGATAGTACCTGCTCCCTAGGACTTCACAGTTTATTAGAGGAGATAGTTGTAAAACTAAACAAGTGCAATGGAGTATAATATAGTCTATAGTAGCAGAGAATACTATGTCTAGTGGTGGTGCAAAGGATGGAGTCACCAGCTATGCTTGGGTTGTCAAAGAAGGCCTCGCAGAGTTGAGATATTGGAGCTGAGTCCTGACAAAAGCAGAAGTTAAGTTTGGTGTTAGGGGTAGATTCCAGGCAGAGGTGCAAAGGTACAGAGACCTAAAGCAACATGGGCCACTCAATAGTTAAGATAGGGATAGAGCAAAACTGTGTCTTAAGGAATGGGGAGGTAAGACTGATGAGGCTAGCAGGGGTCATATCAAAGAGAATGCACGGAGCAGTGGTCATGGGAAAGGTAGTAAACTTTGCAATGGCAGCCACTGCTAAGAGGAGAGGGGAATAATGAGGGATACATACAAGAATTGCTAAATGGTGTCCTAAGAATCACTAAAGGGTATGCTAAAGGCCCAGTTGAGGTCTTTAGAAACCATAATTTTATAGTGTTATACTCTGCACAGTTGTGTCATTTGCTGCAGCAGCATTCAGCCATTATGCTAAGAGGAACACACAAGTTCCATAATCTGGAGAATGTAACACTGGAAACTAAAATTGAATCTTAATTAGAAATACATTAAATACTGCCCCAAAGTAATTCAAATTCCAAAAATACATTTTAAGAGTACCAAAATCTCTAACTACTTAAGCTCAAACTGAATAAATTAGATGAAAGGATGCAGGGTATTTGTTTGTACTTGTGTTTAGCTTTATACATCCCAAAGTATTTTAATATGGTTGCTCTCAGTTTATTCCCCTCCTGGTGAGGAGGATAGTAAAGATTATTATCCTTATAATTATTATTCCTAGCACCACGTGAATAGTTCTAATATGGCAATTATCATACCATAGTGCAATTGCAGACATATATGTCCCCCATCAGACTGTGAGCTCTTTGAGAGAAGGGACCATGCCTTATTCAGCTTTGTACCCTCAGCACCTCATTCAACATCTATCTCATAGATTAAAAACATTTTGTTGGATGGATCAATTTACAGAAGAAAATATGAAACACAGAATAAAAAGTTAGCACATAATACTATACTATACTGTACTAGTTTGTAGTATAGAATACATTCCATGCAGACCAGAGGTCTTGGCTTCTTTGAAGCAATATTTGGCTTTATTTTAAGATAGATATGAAATATTTACAAATGAAAACATGTGTTTTCAAGATAAAACATGATATTAATGCAACATAGGACTCCTAAAAAGAGAATTACATAGTGGAAGGTAAATAAGTATCACCACATTTTAATTTTCAGCATAATGGCAAAAAAGGTGAATGAATTTAATAAAAAATCTGAGATTATTAGTATCAGTACATTAAAACACTAGTTTTTAAAAAACTGAATATTTTAACTTAAGATTTTATTTAAATTCCAGTTAGATAACATACAGTACAGACTAATATTAGTTTCAGGTGTATAACACAGTGATTCAACACTTCATACAACACCTGGTATTCATCACAACAAGTGCACTCCTTATTCCCAACACCTATTTTACCCATCCCCCCACCCACCTGCATTCTGGTAAATGTCAGTTTGTTCTCTATAGTGAAGAGTCTGTTTCGTGGTTTGCCCCTCTTTTTTTCCCCTTTGCTCATTTGTTTTGTTTCTTAAATTCCACATGAGTGAAATATACACCACATCTTCTTTCTTGATTCATCACTCAATGGACCCTTGGGCTGTTTCCATAATTAGTCTATTATGGATAATGCTGATATGAACATCAGGGTGCATTAGCATTCATTAACATCAAAAATGAATTAGCATTTTTGTATTCTTTGGATAAATACCTAGTAGTGCAATTGTTGGATCATACAGTTCTATTTTTAACGTTTTGAGGAAACTCCATATTGTTTTCCAGAGTAGCTGAACCAGTTTGCATTCCCATCAACAGTACAACAGGATTCCTCGTCCTCTACATCCTCACCAACACCTGGTGTTTTTTGTGTTGTTGATTTTACCATTCTGACAGGTGTAAGATGATATTTCATTGTAGCTTTGATTTGTTATTTCCCTGATGATCAGTGCTTGAGCACCTTTCAAGTGTGTGTTGCCCTTTGGTATGTCTTCTTTGCAAAAATGTTTATTCATGTCTTCTACCTATTTTTTAATTGAATTATTCATATTTTCAGTGTTGAGTTTTATAAATTCTTTATATATTTTGGATACTAACCCTTTATCAGATGTTATTTGCAAATATCTGCTCCCATTCCAGAGGTTGCCTTTTAGTTTTGTTGATTGTTTCCTTTGCTGTGCAGATACCCAGGAATAAACCTAACAAAGAGTTGGGAGAACCATATCCGAAAACTATAAAATGCTGATGAAAGAAATTGAAGAGGACACAAACAAATGGAAAGACATTCCATGCTCATGGATTAGAAGAATAAATATTGTTAAAATGTCCATACTATCCAAAGAAATCTACACATTTCGTGAAGTCCCTATCAAAATACCAACAGCATTTTTCACAGAGCTACAACAAACAATCCTAAAATTTGTATGGAACCATAAAAGACCCTGAATAGCCAAAGCAATCTTGAACAAGAAATGCAGAGCTGGTGGCATCACAATTCCAGATTTCAAGTTATATTACAAAGCTGTAGTAATCTAAATAGTATGGTAGTGGCATAAAAACAGACACATAGATCTATGGAAAAGAAGAGAAAACCTGGAAATGAACCCACAACTATATAGTCAATGAACTTTCAACAAAGCAGGAAAGAATATCCAATGGGAAAAAGACAGTATCCTCAAAAATGGTGCTGGGAAAACTGAACAGCTACATGCAAAAGAATAAAACTGGACCACTTTCTTATACTATACACAAACATAAATTCAAAATGGATTAAGAACCTAAATGTGAGACCCGAAACCATAAAAAATCCTAGAAGATAACATAAGCAGTAACTTCTCTGACATTGGCCATAGCACCTTCATTCTAGATTTGTATCCTGAGGCAAGGGTAACAAAAGCAAAAATAAACTATTGGGACTTAAAAATAAAAAATAAAAAGCTTCTGCACATTTTCCTTTTCATTCTAGGCTTTTTGTTTAGCTTGCAAGCTTCAACTGCCTTCTACTGGTAGTGCTGGGATTTATTTTTAGGGATGGAAATTACAATAGAGTCTGACATCATTTTTGATGTATTATCAATGGTAGTTTTTGAGCCCCATCCCTCCTTCTTTTTCCTTTTTTGCCCCACATCAGGGCAAACTATTAAGAAAGGCCAGGGCACTCCTCATGGTGCTGACAGGGAAGTTCAAACCATGCAAATCATAGCACAATAAAGCCCATCTCGGGCTTATCACCTAACCACCATCAAAACCAAAGCCACTTGCCTCTCCCTTTACTCAAGCCATTTCAGACTGGCTTGGGATTCAGTCTTGCTCTCCCCAGAAAACCTCATTATATGAGTTATAAACCTTTTCATAACTTTTTAGTGTATACGTGGCAGGGAAACTACAAGACGACTGGTACTGTGAGTAGGATGTTGAGGCAATAACCATCACCATCTGTGGGGTCTATCTTCTCTTGCTTTTGGCTTGCTGTCTGCTGGCCAGGGTGCACTTTGAGCCTGGCTACTACTTGCTGTCCAACTTGTGCTATGTGTGATGCTGTGCTATACTGTATTTGCCAAGTCCTACTGAGCCTGTTACAGATCTAACCAACCCAAAGCAGAAGTTTCAGTAAGTGACATTTAAGGATAGGAGTATGGGTCTGGGACCCTCCTTAAAGTAGCTCTGGGTTGTGTCTATCAGCCAGGGTCTATCTGTGTGTTTAATATTGAATCATGTGTTTTGATTCTAGCATAAGGCATGGCTGGTGCTAGGCTCAGGGAAATGACTTTTACCCTATGACCACTGATTGTATGTCTTAATGAGGATTGGCCCTCATTTTATAGAGTGTTTAGGAGAAAAACTAGATGCTGTACAATATGTGGGCCCATTAGGTGGTTGGTAATGCGAAGAAGAGTAGTCAGCATGTGGCATGCTGAAGTCCACACTCTGAAAATCAGATGGCTTACTAGGACCCTATTGAATGCATTTGCTACTGCTTCTGCTGCTATGTCACCAAAGAACATCTTGATCCTTATGGTTACAGAGGAACACTGCAGTGTACAGTAGCACAGGCCTTATGAAAATCAGCTGTGGATGCTTTATTTCAACCTTTTGAAAAGGTCCAGAGGACACCATTACCCTATTGGACAAATGCAAAAGGGAACAACAAAGACTGGTTCAGTTGAGTGCCATGGCTTGTCAATATACCAAGAGGTTAATTCAAACATGACTTAAGCCCAAGGTCCTTAAACCGAGTAAATCAATAATCACCATGGGAGGGACCCTTAACCCTGGTGGCACTGAATTGAGACTCTCTGGAGGAACAAACTTATAAATACAAGCAGGGCAGAGAGAACCTCCGTCCCCTCAAAGTATGTCCAGTAATGGCAATAAACAAACAAACAAACAAACAAACAAAAACCTTGATAAAGGGAAAGAAAACAGAAACTAAAATGGAGGTCCATGGTTTTACCACAGTTAGAAATCTAAAATTTGCTAAAAACAATTTATGCAATAGAAAGGTAAACAGGGTATCAAACGGCTTTTGCTTTACAACTTAGGTTCTAAATTAATTTTAACATCTATCAAGATGTACCACTTGGCAAATCTTCATAGACTTAATCAATACTGGGTCTCTAGTTATAATTATACCTGAAGATCCCACTAAATAGAAACAAGGTACCCCTGAGGGGAATTACCAAACATAAAATAGAGTATGCTTCACTTTAACCACTGTAACTCTTAACTTGCCTAAATTCCTCATGGTCATAGTGCTCCCTGGCCTAAAATATCCCATAGTGGACATTGATGCTCTGACTTAAAAGACTAATAGACTGAGGGCGCCTGAGTGGCTCAGTGGGTTAAGCTGCCTACGGCTCAGGTCATGATACCTTCCTGGGATCGAGTCCCACATCAGGTTCCCTGCTCAGTGGGGAGTCTGCTTCTCCCTCTCCCTCTGCCCCTCTCCCCCTACTTCTGCTCTCTCTCACACAAATAAATAAGATCTTAAAAAAAATAGTAGACTGAAATGGAATTATTTGGCACTTACAATAAGCTTGACAAATCATACACAAAGGACCATCCACCCATAGTTAAAATAGTTAATATGGCCCAATATGATTAAAAAGTGGCCTATAGGAATTAAGACCCATTATACAAGGCCTACTGAATAAAGAGGCCATTATTCCTATCGTCTTCCCCTTCAATAGCCCAATTTGGTCAATGCCTATACCTGATAAAAATGAATGACATTTAACAGTGGATTACCACCAACCTGCTGACATAGTACTCCTAATTAAGGTTCCCCAACACAATATTAAAATTACTGACTCCAAGAACTGGAAAATATTTTGCTTTCATAGATTTGGTTAATATTCAGTGCCAATTTCAATATCCTCTCAACTGCAGTTTGCCTTCACCTTCAAAGGGATAAAATACACCTGGCTACCCATAGGGTATGTCAATAGCCCTGTTGTAAGATCTTTGTCAGCAAGACCTTAAATGCATCCAACTTTTTCAAGGAGTGCAGATATAATATTACATACCTGAGAATCTTAGAATGGGGGCTGGCCATGCTAGGAAGACAAGCCATATCACTTAGGATGGAGGCTTTGGGTTATGTAGTATCAGATGACCAAAAGACTGAGTTCAGTCACATGGGCAATCAATCAATCAAGTCTATGTAATGAAGACCCAGTAAAAAGTCTGGACATGGAACCTTAGGTGAGATTTCCTGGGTTGTCAATATTTAGTGTTGATACGTATTGATGCAAGGAGGGTAACTCGTACTGAGGACAATGAAAGCTTTATATTTGGAGTCCTCCTTGACACTGCTGTATGGGTCTTTTCCTTTGGCTGTAATTTGTATACTATCCCTCTAATAAATGACATACAAATACATAATATATAAATAATAAAAATAACAAAATTAAAATAGGGAAAATAAAAAAAGTGGAAGCCAAAATACACCTCTAAGGTCAATACAGTTGCTGTCACTGGTTATACAATTTGGATTGGTGTATCCTGTCATGACAATAACTTATATTTGCATAAGGTCTCAGAATTTACAAAATATTTTTTTACTATAAAAATTTTAAGTTATAATTTTACTTATCCCTTATACCCATTTGTAGAAGTATTATTCTTATTCACATTTTTATACTGGAATGAATTTTAAAAATATTTTATTTTTTAAAAATTTTAATTTCAGTGAACAGTGTTATACTAGTTACAGGTATACAATACAGTGATCCAATAGTTCCATACATTACTCGGTGATCATAAAGATAAGTGTACTCCTATTCTCCTTCACCTATTTCACCTATACCCACACCCACCTCCCGTCTGATAACCATCTGTTTGTTCTCTATAATTAAGAGTCTGTTTTTTGGTTTATGTCTTTCTTTTCCCCTTTGTTTTCTTTCTTACATCCCACATATAAGTGAAATCATATGGTATTTTTCTTTCTCTGAATGGCTTATTTCACTTAGCATTATACTCTCCAGAACCATCCATGTTGTTGCAAATGCCAACATTTCGTTCTTTTTTTATGACTGAATAATATTGCATTGTGTATATATACCACATCTTCTTTACCCATTCATCTATCGGTGGACACCTGGGCTGCTTCCATAGTTTGGCTATTGTAAATAATGCTGCAATAAACATAGGGGTGCATGATCATCAGGGAAATACAAATCAAAACTACAATGAGATACCACCTCACACCTGTCAGAATGGCTAAAATTAACAACAAAAGAAATGACAAGTGTTGGCAATGATGCTGAGAAAGGGGAACCCTCTTGCACAGTTGGTAGGAATGCAAACTGGTGCAGCCACTCTGGAGAATGGTTTGGAAGTTCCTCAAAAAGTTAAAAATAGAACTACCCTATGATCCAGCAATTGTACTACTAGGTATTTACCCAAAGGATACAAAAATACAGACTCAAGGGGCACACGCACTCTGATGTTTATGGCAGCATTGTAAACAGCCAAACTATGGAAAGAGCCCAAATGTCCATTGAATGATGAATGTATAAAGATGTGGTCTACATACATGTATATATATAATGGAATGTCATTCAGCCATCAAAAAGAATGAAATCTTGTCCATAGACCTGTAACCCTGAAACAAATAATACATTATAGGTTGATAAAAAAAAAGAATGAAATCTTGTCATTTGCAACGACATGGATGGAGCTAGAATGTATTATGCTAAGTGAAATAAGTCAGTCAAGAGAAAGACAAATACCATATGATCTCATTCATATGTGGAATTTTGGACAGAAAACAAATGAACATATGGGAAGGGGAAAAGAAAAAAGGGAGATTGGGATACAAACCATAAGGTAATCTTAATGCTAGAGAACAACCTGAGGGCTGATGTAGGAGGGTGGGTGGGAGATGGGTTGGATGGGAAATGGGTATTGAAGAGGGTCCTTGTTGGGATGAGCAATGGGTGTTCCATGTAAGTGGTGAATCACTGAATTCTAGTCCACAATAAGTAAAATTTAAAAAATAAAAAAAACATAGGGATGCATATATCCCTTTGGTTTAGTATTTTCATATTCTTTAGTAAATACCCGGTAGTGAAATTCCTGGATCATAAGACAGTTCTATTTTTAATTTTTTGAGGAACCTCCATACTGTTTTCCAGAGTGGCTGCACCAGTTTGCATTCCCACAAACAGCCCAAGAGGGTGTTCCTTTTTCTCTGCATCCTCACCAACATCTGTTGTTTCCTGTGTTAATTTTAACCATTCTGACAGGTGTGAGGTGGTATCTTATGGTAGTTTTGATTTGTATTTCACTGATGATGACTAGTGTTGAGCATCCTTTCATGTGTCTGTTGGTCATCTGTATGTCTTTGGAGAAATGTCTGTTCATGTTTTCTGCCATTTTTAATCAGATTATTTGTTTCTTGGGTGTTGGGTATTTTAAGTTCTTTATATATTTTGGACAATAATGCTTTATTGGATATATCACTTGCAAATATCTTCTTTCAGTCAGAAGCTTCTCTTTTGATTTGTTATTTCCTCTGCTGTGCAGAGGCTTTTTATTTTGCTGTAGTGCCAATACTGCTTTTGTTTCCCTTGCCTCCAAAGACATTTCTAGAAAGATGTTGCTACAACTGATATCAGAGAAATTACTGACTGGGCTCTCTTCTAAGATTTTTATGTTTTCAGGTCTCACATTTAGGTCCATATCCATTTTTTTTTTTGAGAGAGAGAGTGGGGGAGAGGAATGGGGAAAGGGAGGGAGGGGGGGAGGGGGGAGAGAGAGAGAGCGAGAGCGAGAGCGAGAGAGAGAGAGACTCTTAAAGGAGACTCCAGGCACAGTGCAGAACCCCATGCAGGGTTTAATCCCACAACCCCAAGATCGTGACCTGAGCTAAAATCAAGATGCTCAACTGACTGAGACACCCAGGCACGCCAGGTCCTTAATCTATTTTGTGTTTATTTTTGGTATGGTGTAAGAAAGTGGTCCAATTTCATTCTTTTGAAAATAGATGTCTAGTTTTCCCTATACCATTTTTGAAGAGACTGTCTTTCCCATCAGATATTCTTGTCTCCTTTGTTGAAGATTAATTGACCATATAGTTGTAGGTTTATTTCTGGGCTTTCTATTCTGTTCTATTGATCTATGTGTCTACTTATGTGCAAGTACCATACTGTTTTACCATACCATACCATTACAGCTTTGTAATATAACTTGAAGTCTGGAATTGTGACACCTTAAGTTTTGTTTTTCAAGACTGCTTTGGCTATTTGGGATGTTTGTCATTCCATATAAATTTTAGGATTGTCTATTTTAGCTCTGTGAAAAATGATGTTGGCATTCTGATAGGGATTGTGTGAAAAGTGTAGATTGCTTTGGATAGTATAGACATTTTTAACAATATTTGTTCTTTCAATCCATGAGCATGGAATGTCTTTCCATTTCTTTGTGTCATCTTCAGTGTCCTCCATCAGTGTTTTATAGTTTTCAGAATACAGGTCCTTTACCTCTTTGGTTAGGTTTATTCATATGTACCTAATTATGTTTGTTGCAAATGTAAATGGGATTGTTAAATTTCTCTTTCTGCTGCTTCATTATTAATGTATAGAAATGCAACAGATTTCTATACATTGATTTTTTATCCTGAATTCATTTATCAGTTCTAGTAGTTTTTTGGTGGAGGCTTCAGGGTTTTCTATATAAAGTACCATGTCATCTGCAAGTAGTGAAAATTTTAATTCTTAATTACCAATTTGGATGCCTTTTGTTTCTTTTTGTTGTCTGATTGCTGTGGCTAGGACTTCCAGTACTGTGTTGAATAAAAGTGATGAGGGTGGACATCCTTGTCTTGTTCCTGACCTTAGGGGAAAAGCTCTCAGTTTTTCCCCACTGAGGATGATGTTATCTGTGGGTTTTTCATATAAGGCCTTTATTATGTTGAGGTCTGCTCCCTCTAAATCTACTTTGGTTTCATGGTATGATGAATGGATGTTGTACTTTGTCAAATGCTTTTTCTGCATCTATTGAAACAATCATATGGTTTTTATCCTTTCCCTTATTGATTTCCCATTGAGTGATTTGCAAATATTAAACCACCCTTGCAACTGAGGAATAGATTCCACTTGATCATGGTGAATGATGTTTTTTAATGTATTGTTGGATTCAGTCTGCTGATATCTTATCGAGGATTTTTGCTTCTATGTTCATCAGAGGTATTGGCCTGTATTTCTCTTTTTTTTTTTTTTGTGGTATGTTTATCTGGTTTTTGTATCAGGATAATGCTGGCCTCATAGAATGAATTTGGGAGTTTTCCTTCCTTTTCTATTTTTTTGGAATAGTTTGAGAAGAATAGGTATTAACTCATCTTTAATTCGGTGGAATTCACCTGTAAATATGTCTGGTCCTGGTCTTTTGTTCTTTGAGTATTTTTTGATTACTGATTCAGTTTCCTTGCTAGAAATTGGTCTGTACAAATTTTCCATTTCTTCCTGCTTCACTTTTGGTAGGTTATATGTTTCTAGGAATTTATCCATTTCTTCTAGGTTGTCCAATTTGTTGGCATATAATTTTTCATAACATTCTCTTAAATTTTTTTGTATTTCTGTGGTATTAGTTGTTATTTCTCCTCTTTCATTTGTAATTTTATTTAAGTCTTTCCTCTCTATCTCTCTTTTAATTTGAGTCTGGCTAGAGGTTTATCGATTTTCTTGATCTTTTAGAGAACCAGCTCCCAGTTTCACTGATTTGTTCCACTGTTTTTTTAGGCTCTACATCATTTATTTCTTCTCTAATCTTTATTATTTCCTTCCTTTTGCTGGTTTGGAGTTTTGATTGTTCTTCTTTTTCTAGTTCTTTTTGGCATAAGTTTAGGTCGTTTGAAATTTTCTCAAGTAAAATATACTTGAAGTAAATTAAGTTCGGAGATATTATGGGACCTATTCAAGGGTCTTTGGCAATATCAGGATTGGGAAGCCAGGTCTTCTGATTTCAAAGTTCACATTCTTTATACTGATACATTCAGATATTCTCATGCTACCAATTCTGTAAGTGGTATTTCCCTGTTAGTGATCAGATGGGTGGACCCTGGTTGCTCTGATCCAACCCATTTCAGGAGCCTGTTTCTCAATCTATTCATTTAAGGAAGTAGACCATATGGTCTCTAAGGAACTTCCGTACTTTGAAAGTGTTTGGCGTTAGAACTGGTTGATAGGGAGACATACAGAAGTTCTAGTCTAGGAAATAACTCTTCAACTGTCATTAGATTATTTACCCTGGATGGGAGAACTGTGGTAGCAGAGGTAAAGGCTAAGAAATCACTTGCTTCCCTTCTATGCTCCAAAATCTGAATTTATTATTTGTGTTTCTGAAACATGGTAGAGGTGTCCTTTTTCAGTAATCTATATCCTACCCAGGATTCAGGGATGAATTCAAGTCAAATCATCTTGATAATGTTTTCCCAGACTATGCTAGCTCATAGCCATTTCTTCTCTCTCTTGCTTCCATCAGCACTTATCTGTCCCAGTCACTTTAGCTCATACTCACATACAGTATTATTTTTCTTATTTAACAGTATCTTGTACAACAGTTGTTCAAAACATATGTATTTTAAATTTTGCCTACTTGGTGGACTGAATCCTCTTAAGATACTACATGTCAGGGATTTTAATTCCCCTTATTGAAATAGAATTTTCTTACTAGTTCCCATTTACAACTGTATGTCATTCATTACTCAGTCACATTTCCAACTACTGTTTACTCTTAATTGGTTGAGGTGTGGAGGGCATATAACCACATAATTTCTCTGTAAAACCACTGGGTAAACATAAGTATACAATATAAAATTGCATCATTTCTTTTTCATAAAATCCATAGCAAATTGGATTTAAATGGAATTTAACCTCATTCTTAACATGGCCTCTGAGTCTTGGCATGGTTTAGTCTCTACCTAAACTTAAAACCTCCTCTTGCTTCACTCTCTCCTTCTTCCCCTCTCTACTCCAGATATACTTAAATCCTTTCATTTGTCCAAATTCACCATGCTCCCTCCTACCACAGGACCTTGCACACGTCATTCCCTGTGCTTGGAACTATCTTACCTATTCCCCTCCCTGTCTACTTCATTCTTACTCTTCCTTCAGATGTTAGTCATATCACTTCCTCAGGAAAGTCTTGATCATTATCATGACTGAATCAAGGCATGCTATCATATGGTTTCATGGCATTATATTCTCTCTTTTGAAGCATGTAACACAGTTGTAAATTTTACATTTATTGGTGATTTCTCGTGTTTCTCTCTCCCCCTAAACTGTTGTAAGTTCAGTGAAGGTGGGATTCTCTTTTTTTTCTCCACACCATTCCAGCATTTAGCACAGTGCCTTGCATATTCTAAGTACTCAACCAATATGTGTTAGATGAATAAACGTGCACTTCCAACAAAATACAAAAAGGCCTTAGTTATGTTGATAATCCCACTAATACATACTCTCTCTTCTTCATAGAACAAGTTAAGACTATTCATTTAGGAAATACTGCCACCACAAGCATGCCTTAACATTGACAATAACTGATCTTTCCATTATATAAATGGAAAAACTGAAGTCTAGTGTGATTAGGTGACTTCTTCAAGGCAGAATAAGTTCTGAAATTCAGATATTTTGATTATATTTCCAGTGTTCCCTCTACTACATCACACAAGGTAGATGGTACAATAGAAAAATCATACATTATCAAATCAGGTAACCTGGCCTAGAATTGTTTTATTCATAATGTGGCAAATGGCAAAATACTTAACTTCTCCCAAATAATTTCTCTGTATATTGAGAATAATGCCTATCATACAAGGTTTATGTGAGAGTTAGAAAACTCACACACAGATCCTCCAGCATAATGGTAGGAAGTCAATAAATGATAGATATGCTGTAAACTAAACCTTGATTGTTCATCTTAAAATTCAGATTTTTGTATTTTGGGCTTTCCTATATTAGAGCACATTATATGCCAAGTCAAACAAATGTAAGTAATTTAGGATACCTATTTGTCATTTGTAAAGCTCTGATTACTTTTCAGACATAGCATGTCCTGATCAGGAATGTTTGGGTTAGAGTTTAAGCAGGGACCACAGCTGCTTAATTTCAACCAGCATCCTGGGCACGTGCTTGCTTAATTAAAGCATTTTGTGTTGGTGTTGATTTTAACAGCACATATTGTTAATTGTTGCAGTGAGTTTGGCTTTACCATAAAGGCAAACCAACATGGAAGCTCTTACCTGGGAAAAAGTAAAATGGCTTTTACTTTAGTTTACCTTTGTTTCACTTTTATAAGAAGAGAGGGTAAAAAATAAATAAAAATGATTTATCTTGGCAAGGCATTTTGGAAAACAAAAGAGAATGTACCCACTTCAAAAACAGTGAGTGGCCCAGTGCCACAATACATAACAGATGATAATTAAAAAGGTTAATTTCATTCGTATACATTCACTCATTCAACAGATACTTGAGTACCTTCTCTGTGCCAAGCACTGTAGATTCAATAGTGAGAAAAAGCAGATATGGTTCCTTTGAGTGTAGTGGAGGAGACTGACTATACCTAACTACACAGGCCCTTCCAGAGGCAGAGAAAGCTGGAGTGTTTTTTAATTTCAAGGTTGCTGAAGCTCCTCCTACACTTCTTGTAGCTCTGATACAGATCAGAATTTGACATTAGATTGGTCCAGGACATTTCTCAGGGGAATTAGTTAGGATGTTTCAGAATGTCCTTGTTAAAAGAAATCCTCACCTCCAAGCATTCGCAGGACAGAAAGCCCAAGGTCACTAGGACAATGAGACTGAAAGCTCTAAATTTTTGGAGTAAAAATGGAGGTAGGTTGTAGTCTTGTGCCACTTTATGACCTTAGGCAAGTTATTTCACCTCTGTTCCTTAGTTTCCTCATCTACTAGAATGATGTTACAACTTAAACAATAACAACACCAATAACAAAGATCCTATGACATTATAATAAGGCTTCAGGGTATTCTATGAGAATTTGGTAAACACTTACTGTAAATTTATTAAACTATTCTACCCAGTATTAAAAACTACATATTTAGTTTGGTAACAGTTTTTAATTAAATTATTTTTACAGAATCCAAAGTTTGGAAGGAGTCTCTAGAGACCATTTAGTAATATGAACATCATCCCACTACTCAATCATGTTAGATGATTGCCTATTCTGTTTCATAAGGTTTTTCTCAGGAGTGAGATTCAGCTATCTCCCTTGGTTGACTGATCAAGTATTTAATAAACCTTGTTATTGAGCATTTCTTCCTTACATGTAACTTAACACTTCCAATAAAATTTAGGCCTGTTTTAACACTCGCAATATACTTTAAGCCTGTTTCTTTTAGCTTTGTCCACATGAGAGAAAGAGAACCGGTGGTTGGCATCCATTTGTAATATTTCACAGATGTGGAGACAAAAATTAAATCACAACCTCATCCTTCTCAGCAGAGTAAACTGTGTTTTTAACTCTGATTTCTATGATCCTTTGAGTTATGTATCTCAAAAGAAATAAGAAATCTTATCTACTTTATATCAAAGAAATATTAGTAAAGCACATCCTTTATAACCGATATAAGACAGGATTATTAGGAGAGTGATGATTATAGGCAATAGAATTCACTGATGTAGTTATCAAGCATGGTATGAGAACCATTTTTCTAACACAAGTTTTAAAAAAATAATCTTTGAATTATCTTTTTGAAATGCTAAAAAGATAAAAATCATTTAATTCAGAGAATGTTCACAGAAGCCCTGGTATGAATGCATCTCAGAAACCTTAGTATCTGTATCAGCTTTACATAATTATTTCAGCCACCTAAAAAATCTTAAAAGGAAAAAAAAGAAATTACTGAATCTTTGATCACTTAGGTTTCCTTGCTTCATATGTTTATTTATTTAAGTTTTAATTTTACTTCAAGTTAGTTAAAATACAGTGTTATATTCATTTCAGGTATACAAAATAGTGAGTCAACAATTCCATATTATCACCTGGTGCTCATCACGACAAGTACATTCCTTACTCCCTATCACCTATTTGACCCAACACGCCTTACTCTCCCCTCTGGTAACCATCTGTTTCTTCTCTATAATTATCTGTTTCTTGGTTGTCTCTCTGACTGAATTACTTCAGTTACTATTATACTCTCTAGCTTCATCCATGCCGTTGCAAATGGTAACATTTCCTTCATTTTATGGCTAAATAATATTCCATTATACATACATACACACACACACACACACACACACACACACACACACACACACACACACACACACACTTCTTTATCCATTCATCAGTCAATGGCTACTTGGGCTGTTTCTATATCCTCGCTATTGTAAATAATGCTGCAATAAACATAAAGGTGCATATATCCCTTCCGTTTAGTGTTTTCATATTCTTTGGTAAATACCCAGTAGTGGAAGTCATGGATCATAGGATAGTTCTATTTTTAATTTTTTGAAGAACCTCCATACTGTTTTCCAGAGTGGCTGCACCAGTTTACATTCTGACCAGCAGGGCAAGAGAGTTCGTTTTTGCCACATCTTCACCCATACCTGTTCTTTCTTGTGTTGTTGGTTTTAGCCATTCTGACAGATGTGAGATGATATATCATTGTAGTTTTGATTTGTATTTCCTGATGGTAAGTGATGATGAATATCTTTTCATGTGTCTGTTGGCCATCTGAATGTCTTCTTTGGAGCCTATTCAAGTCTTCTGCCCATTTTTTAATTGGATTATTTGTTTCTTGGGTGTTGAGTATTGTAAGTTCTTTATACATTTTGGATACTAACCCATTATCAGATATGTCACTTGAAAATATCTTCTCCCATTCCATAGATTGCCTTTTAGTTTTGTTGATTGTTTTCTTCACTGTGCAGAAGCTTCATTTTGATGTAGTCCTAATAGTTTATTTTCACTTTTGTTTCCCTTGCCTCAGGAGACATATCTAGAAAAAAAGTTGCTATGGCTGATGTCGAAGAGGTTACTGCATGGGTTCTCTTCTAGGCTTTTTATGATTTCGGGTCTAACATTTAAGTCTTTAATCCATTTTGAATTTTTGGGTATGGTGTAAGAAAGTGGTCCAGTTTTCCCAACACCGTTTGTTGAAGAAACTGTCCTTTTCCCATTGGATATTTTTTCCTGCTTTATTGAAGGTTCATTGACCATATATTTGTGGGTTCATTTCTGGGTTTTCTATTCTGTTCCATTGATCTATGTTCTGTTTTTGTGCCAGTGTCGTACTATTTTGGTCACTCCACCTTTGCAATATAACTTGAGGTCTGGAATTGTAATACCTTCAGCTTTGCATTTCTTTTTTAAGATTGCTTGGGCTATCTGGGGTCTTTTGTGGTTCCATACAAATTTTAGAATTGTTTGTTCTAGTTCTGTGAGAAATCCTGTTGGTATTTTGATAAGGATTGCATTAAATGTATAGATTGCTGTGGACAGTATAGACATTTTAACAATATTTGTTCTTCCAATCCATGAGCATGGAATGTGTTTCCTTTGCTTGTGTGGCCTTCAATTTCTATTATCAATGTTTTATAGTTTTCAGAGTACAGGTCTTTTACCTCTTTGGTTAGGTTTATTCCTGGGTATCTTATGATGTTTGCTGAAATTGTAAATTAGATTGATTTCTTAATTTCTCTTTCTGCTGCTTCATTATTGGTGTATAGAAATGCAACTGATTTCTGTACATTGGTTTTTGTATCCTTCCACTTTACTGATTTTGTTTATCAATTCTAGCAGTTTTTGAGTGGAGTCTCTCAGATTTTCTATTTAGAGTATCATGTCATGTGCAAATAGTGAACATTTACTTCTTCCTTATCGATTTTGATGTCTTTTATTTCTTTTTGTTATCAGATTGCTGTGGCTAGGACTTCCAGTACTATGTTGAATAGAAGTGGTAAGAATGGACATCCTTGTCTGGTTCCTGATCTTTGGGGAGAAGATCTTAGTTTTTCCCTATGATGATGTTAGTTGTGTGTTTTTAATATATGGCCATTATTATATTGAGGGATGTTCCCTCTAAACCTGCTTTGCTGAGGGTTTTTATCATAAATAGATGTTGTACATTGTCAAATGCTTTTTCTGTGTCTATTGAAATGTTTCTTAAATTTTTATTGATGCAATGTATTATGTTGATTGATTTGTGAATACTGAACCACCCCTGCAATCGAGGAGTAAATCCCGATTGTGGTGAATGATTTTTCTAATGTATTGTTGAATTCAGCCTGCTAGTATTTTATTGAGGATTTTTGCATCTATGTTAATCAGGGATATTGGCCTGTAGTTCTCTTTTTTAGCAGTGTCTTTATCTGGTTTCAGTGTCAGGATAATGCTGGCCTCATAGAATGAATTTGGAAGTTTTCCTTCCTTTTCTATTTTTTGGAAGAGTTTGAGAAGAACAGGTATTAGCTCTTCTTTAAATGTTTGGTAGAACTCACCTGTGAAGACATCTGGCCCTGGACTTTTTTTTACTGAGAGTTATTCTGATTCAATTTCTTTGCTGATAATTGGTCTGTTCAAATTTTCTATTTCTTCCCATTTCAGTTTTGGTAGTTAATATGATTCTAGGAATTCATCCATTTCTTCTAGGTTGTCCAATGTGTAGTCATATGCTTTTTCATAGTATTTTTTTAAATTGTATTTCTGTGGCATTGGTTGTTATTTTTCCTCTCTCATTTGTGATTTTACTTATTTGAGTCCTTTCTATTTTTTTTCCTGACAAGTGTGGCTAGAGGTTTATCAATTTTGTTAATCTTTTCACAGAACCAGCTCCTGGTTTCATTGATATATTTAATGTATTTTAGGTTATATATCATTTATTTCTGCTCCAATGTTATTTCCTCCCTGCTGCTGGTTTTAGGTTTTGTTTGTGGTTCTTTTTCTAGGTCCTTTAGGTGTAAGATTAGGTTCTTTATTTGATATTTCTCTTGCTTCTTGAGGTAGGCCTGAATTACTATAAACTTCCCTGTTAGAACCACTTTTGTGGCATCCCAAATATTTTGAACTGTTGTGTTTTGTGATTTGTTTCCATGTACTTTTTTTCTATCTTCTTTTATTTCCTGGTTGATTCACTCATTATTTAGTAGCATGTTATTTAACCTCCATATATCTGTGGTCTTTCCAGATTTTTTCTTGTGGTTGACTTCTAGTTTCACCGCGTTGTGGTCAGAAAAGATGCAAAGTATGACTTTGATCTTATTGAATTTGTTGAGGCTTGTTTTGTGACTTAATATGTGATCTATTCTGGGGAATGTTCCATGTGCACATATAAGGAATGTGTATTCTGCTGTTTTAGGATGGAATGTTCTGAATATATCTGTTAAATACATGTGGTGCAGTGTGTCATTCAAAATCATTGATTCTTTGTTGATTTTCTGTTTAGATGATCTGTCCATTAATGTGAGTGGAGTATTAACATCCCCATTATTGTATTTTTATCATTTAGTTCCTTCATGCTTGTTATTAACTGTTTTATATATTTTGGTGCTCCCATGTGCAGTGTATAAATATTTACACTTGTTATATCTTTTTGTTGCATTGTTCCCTTTATTGTTATATAGCAGTTTTGTCTCTTGTTATACTCTTTGTTTCAAAATCTACTCTGGCTTTCTTTTGACATGCATTTGCATGATAGATGTTTCTCCACCCCTTTGCTTTCAATCTGCAGGTGTCTTTAGGTCTAAAATGAGTCTCCACATCACTTGCCATCAGGTAAGTGCAAATCAAAACCACAATGAGATACCACCTTACACCAATTAGAATGGCAAAAATTAACAAAACAGGAAACAACAAATGTTGGTGAGGATGTAGAGAAAGGGGAACTCTCTTACACTGTTGGTGGGAATGCAAGCTGGCACAGCCACTCAGGAAAACAGTATGGAGGATTCTGAAGACATTAAAAATAGAGCTATCTTATGGCCCAGCAATTGCACTACTGGGTATTTACCCCAAAGATACAGATGTAATGAAAAAAGGGGCACCTGCACCCCAATGTTCATAGCAGCAATGGCCACAATAGCCAAACGGTGGAAGGAGCCAAGATGTCCTTCAACAGATGAATGGATAAAGAAGATGTGGTTCATATATACAATAGCATATTACTCAGCCATCAGAAATATGAATACCTGCCATTTGCATTGACATGGATGGAACTGGAGGATATCATGCTAAGTAAAATAAGTCAAGCAGAGAAAGACAATTATCATATGGTCTCACTAATATGTGAAATATAAGGAATATTGCAGAGGACCATAGGGGAAGAGATGGAAGACTGGGAAAAAAATCAGAGAGGGAAATAAACCATGAGAGACTCTGGATTCCAGGAAACAAATTGAGGGTTGCAGAAGGGAGGTGGGTGGGGGTATGGGGTAACTGGGTGATGGGCATTAAGGAGGGCACGTGATCTGATGAGCACTGGGTGTTATATGCAACTAATGAATCACTGAACACATCAAAAACTAATGATGTACTATATATTGGCAAATTGAACTTATTAAAAAATAAAATAAGTCTCTTGTAGGCAGCATATATATGGGTTTTGTTTTTTTTATCCATTCTGTCACCCTATGTCTTTTTATTGGAACATTTAGGCCATTTACATTCAAATAATTATTGATAGATATGAATTTATTACCATTTTATTACTTGTTTTGTATTTGTTTTTGAAGATATTCTTGGATCCTTTCTTGTATTTCTCTTTCATGGTTTGCTGGTTTTCTTTAGTGGTATATTTGGATTTCTCTTTATTCTTTGCATATTTATTAGTGGGTTTTGATATATGGTTACCATTACATTTGTATGTAACATCTTCTGCATATAGCCGTCTATATTAAGTTGATAGTTGTTTATGTTTGAACCCCTTTTCTCCTCTCATCCCCCTGTTTTAGGTATATATGGTGTCATATACCTTTCTTTTGTGACTTCCTTGAATGATTTTTTTTACAAAAATATTCCTTTTTACTGCTTTTGTTTCCTACATTTTACTGTCACTTTTGGTCTCTCCTTTCCACTCAGGGTCCCCTTAATATTTCTTGCAGTGCTGGTTTAGTGGTCATGAACTCCTTTACTTTTTGTTTGTCTGGGAAACTATCTCTCCTCCTACTCTGAATGATAGCCTTGCTGGATAGCATATTCCTGGCTGCAGATTTTTCCATTTTGCACTTTTATTATATCATGCCACTCCCTTCTGTCTTGCAAAGTTTCTGCTGAAAAATCTCTTGGTAGTCTGATAGGTTTTCCCTTGTAAATTATTGACTTCTTTTGCTGCTTTTAAGATTTTTTTGTTTGTTTGTTTATCACTGTGTTTTGCCAATTTAGTTACAATATGTGTTCTTGTAGGCCTGCTTTTGTTGATTTTAATGGGAGTTCTCTGTGACTTTTGGTTCTGGATGTCTCTTTCATTCCCTAGATTAGGGAAATTTTCTGCTATTATTTCTTCAAAAAAATTTCCTGTTCCTTTTTCTGCCCCTCCTTTTTCTGGGACTTCTATAATATGATTTATTATGTTTGATGGAATCACTGAGTTCCCTAAATCTATTCTCATATTGCTTAATTCTTTTTTTCTTGGTTTTGTTCAGCTTGATTACTTTCCATTACTCTGTCTTCTAGGTCATTATTTTGTTTCTCTGCTTCTTCCAGCCTGCTGTTCATTTCATCAAGTGTGTTTCTCATTTTGTTAATTGAGCACTTTATCTCTGCTATGTTATCCCTTATCTCTGTGTTAAGAGTCTAACTCATGTCTTCCACTCTTTTCTCAAGTCCAGAGTATCCTTATGTTCACTCCTTTAAATTCTCTATCAGGCATGTTACTTATATATGTTTTGCCTTGGTCTCTGGCCATGGCCTTGTTCTGTTCTTTCATTTGGGTAAATTTCTCTGTCTCCTTATTGTGTCTGCCTGTGTCTGTTTCTGTGTATTATGAAAGTCACCTATGTCTTCTGCTTTTGAAAGTAGTGACTTTATAAAGAAGAGGTCTTAGAGTGTCCTGCTGTGCAGTATTCCCTGTTCACCAGAACTTGGCACTTCAGGAGAGCATCCTATGTGTGTTGCTTATGCCCTGTTGTTGTGTCTGGGTCATTTTTCCTTTCAGTGCAGTTGTGAAACTCATACAGGCCAGCTCTGGGGATGTCTGCCTGCCATGGAACTTGGGAGTGGGCTGGGGGTGTTAGCAAAATTTATGCTGGGCCACTAGTCCTATCCCAGATTTCCCAAAGCACTGGGGTGGCTATGGGCTGCATGTCAGGGTAGCTAGGGGGTGCAAGGATGGGCACAGTGTGTGGTGATGGCTGGGTGCAGCTGGGGCCAGTGTGCAATGGTGGGTGGTGGTGAATGGCTAGGCATGGTGCAAAGTGGCAGCTGTGCATCTGGTGGCTGAGTACAGTGTGTGGTGGTGGCTGGGCACTTGGCAGCTGGGCAGGGTGCATGTGCTATCAAAATTTTCCCTGAACCCTGGGCCAAGGCTAGCAGGCCTGGAGTGGACAAGTCCTCAGGAAAATTCATGGGCATGGTGCACTGCTAGCTGGTTAGGTAGCAAGTGTCTGTGCAATGCCGCATCCTGCAGGTAGCTCTGTGTTTATGCTGGCAGTGGGGGAGGAAAATGGTGCCTGCCAGCTCCCTCCTTTTTGGGGAAGTCCCCAAACATGTTCCAAATTCAGCATGAACAGATATATCTCCCATTTGCTCCTAGAATTGTGTAAAACTGGCATTTTTATGTTGCCTCTCCACACAGGCTGCTCTTTCTTTAAGGGTGAGGACTCAGCTACCACTTGCCCTCTGGGCTCACCCAGTGCTGAGTCAGTTGACCTTTAAAGGTCCAGACTCCAAGTCCAACTGATTATACAAACCCCTCTGGTTTTCAAAGCCAAACATTATGGGGATGAATCTTCCCCATGTGAGCTCCCTGGTGTGAGGGCCCATTTCTCTGCCCTCTCCATGTGTGCAGCTTCTTCCCTCCTGTGGGCAGACTCCCTCTAACTTTCTGACCTTCCTAACTTTTCAGATGCAGATTTTTCTCCATATGTAGTTGTGGAGTTTGTTGTTAAGTCTTTGGATCATTCTCTGCTTTATTTACTTTAATGCGGATGATATCTACTTGTAAACATGTAATGGGGAGAGCTCAGGGTCCTCCTACTCCACCATCTTCCCAAGCTCCCACAGTCTCCGTTCCTTCCTGTTATTAACCAGCCTCTAGCCTCTCTCAGAATACTGAATTTTGTCTCATGCCTGACTACCTACTGACTCCACAGATAGCACCACAAACTTTTTTGACTTGTTATGACATCTCTTGTTGCTCAGAAGCAATATTACAGTCTACCAGAAGTTCTCAATACCTTCCCACATCACGTACTCTAGCTTAAGAACTGCTAATGAGGTATCATTTTGTTTTTAATGATTTAGAGAAAGGTATTAAAAAAATGTACATATTCTTCGGCCTAGAAATTGCACTTCTGAAAATTTATCCTGAGGAAATAATTAAGGATATACACAAAGATTTAGCTACAATTATGTTTACTGTACCACTGTTTATAGGAAGAAAAACTTGGAAACAATTCTGATACCTAATAAGATAAGGTTAGTAAGTATGTCATGGTACATTCATACTACAGAATACTACATAGCCCCTCTTTCAAGCTTCAGACTTTCACATCCAACTTCCTACTCAACAGTTCTGTCTATTCAAGGGTGAGCTTCTAACCTTCCCCCCACAAATCTAGTTCTTATCTCAGTGAATTGCACCACCTTCTATCCAGTTCTCCAATCCAGAAACCTGGATGTTATCCTTAACTTTTTCCCCCCTCTCAACGTCCCATAAAATTAATCCCCTAGTCTTGTTTATTTTACCTCCTAAATATCTAGTGAATCTAATTTTCAGCATCTTCACTGCCAACGCCCTATTTTGAGGTAACATCATCTCACCTCATCAATTTCAATAGCCTCTTCACTGGTCTCCCCACATACACTCTAGTCCTTCAAAGCATTCTCGCACTGCAGCCAGAAGGATCTCTCAAACACTTATAACTGAAATACAAAAAAGGTCTGTACTTTAGTTATTAGTATTATATCAATGTTAGTTTCCTGTTTTGATAATTGTACTATGGTTATTTCAGATCTTATCACTGGGGTAATATGAGTAAAGGGTATATTGAAACTCCTTGTACTATTTTTGAAACTTATAAATCTAAATTATTCACAAATAAAAAGTTAAAAATTTTTAATGTGAAGCTGACCACAGTATCCCCTACTTAAAGCCTTTCAATAGCTTCCTATCACTATTAGGCTAAAGGCGAAAACCCTCACTATGGCCTATGAAACCCTGCAGTCTGATCTCTGCCTACATAACAAACTAGTTCTTAAAAAAAAAAAAAATCACTCTTCCCTTTGTTCTCTGTGCTTTCCACACCAGTCTTCTTTCAGTCCCTTGACTATACCATGCTTTTTTATGCTACTGAGTCTTGGCACAGGTGTGTCTTCTGTCCAGAATCTCCCCTAGTCACTCCTTTGTTTGCTTAGTTAACTCCTATTCATCCTTCAGATTTCAACTCAAACATTTCTGAGTGAAAAGCAGTCAATAAATATTTGTTAAGTGAAAAAGCACAGGAGGGACGGGTATAAACAGTGAGCCCCTTACCAAGATATATGTAAAAAGAAAAAGAAACAAAGATACTTTATTTTGCTAAGGCCACTTGGAGTGGATTTTCTGTTTCTTGTAGCCAAAAGGACCTAAACTGATAAAGATGATACAACATGATAGAATGCAGACTACAAAAATAAAACTCATACCAGAGGGCTTCTGCCATCTTAATTGGGTTCCCTTTCAATCTACAGGTATGCCTTTATTTTGTGAACCAGATGGAGCCCTAAAAAGTTGAGTTAATCAAATTTTTATAAAATTAGAAATTACCTATTGGCATACATTATAATTTCATGCAATTCAGCCTTCATATCTGACTGACCTTCAATTGGATATCACATGTATTTTCTCTGTATTCTCCCTTTTGTGGTAGAGAACATAGATTTTGAGCCAGGTTTCCTGAGATCAAACTCCAATTCTGTCACAAGTGGGGTAACTTAGTCACATTATCTGTGCCTCAGATGATTTTTTACCTGTAAAATTATAATAATATAATGTCCATGAAATGGGGTTTTGTGAGAATTAAGCATCTAATATAAGTAAAGTATTTGAAAAGGACTTGGCACCAATATGTAAATATTTATGTTATTATTTTTATTAATCTTATCTCTAGAACTTCCCGATTATCTCTAAATTCTATCAAGTTCCTTGATGTAAATAGAGAATCCATAATTAATTTTCCAATTTTGTAAATTCAAATTTTGTTTTAAAAAAATGATCATGGGCTGATACTTGCTGAAGCTATAATATGTATATACACACATGGGGTGGCCATTGTATTATTATGTGTACATGTTTGAATTTTCCAGAACAAAAAAGTGAAAAAGCTTAAAGGAGGCATATCTTCCCTGTCATAAATTAAGTACAAGCATATATGCCCTTCAAAGGGCAATATTTTATTCAAATGAAAAGTAAAGCACTATAATTCACTCATCAGATACTACTTCATTTGCTGGTTTTGGGGGTATATGTGTAAGAAGATTATACAATTTTAGAGCATTTGCTGACTAAACCAAAAATAAGTAAGAAAATTACTGACTGCCAAAATTTTCAATTCATCCAAGAAATTCTATGAGGCACTTTGGACTAAAGGTGAACACCTGGCACTAGTGGTATATTTAAATATTATAGTGCAGAGCAAACCATCTAGAAGTTTTGCTCCACTTACCTCAAGAAGACAGACACTGGTTCATGTTAAACGTATAATTCTGTAATATAATACAAAGTTGAGAACAACAACAACAAAAGTTGGTTGCCAGGTGACTCATCCTTTGTTCTGCCATACTTGTGAGCCTAAATAGTCTTACTAAACACAGAAGGCATGCTACATATATTAAGGGACCACTGGCAGGAGGCTATTTCAGTCATTGAGTTGCTCTCACACTGAATATTCTTTCTTGATTAATGTGCTATCAACTGAACTAGGATTAAATAAATTACATAGCTAAGCAAACTTAATGGGCAAAAGTAGAATCTGAACACTCTCTCTCTCTCTCTCTCTCTCTCTCTCTCTCTCACACACACACACACACACACACACACACACACACAGATCTTGACAAAAGAAGACATAAAATGCTTTCTCATGGTGCAGGTCCTATTGACTTACTAGGCTTCCTTTATATTTTTCATTCACCAAATTCATTTGAATACTCATTAATCAGAACTATTAGGATGTATTAAGGTTTAGATTATTTAGTTAAGCAGCCACCACACTGATAAGCAAAAAATGCTCAGGATGCTCAAAATGTGCTAATAGAATAAACTTAGAAAAACATCTAAACGGCTCTAAAACAGGCCTGGGTATCAGAAACATATTCAAGTTAGATCCAACATTAATACATTATTTTAACACTTACCAAATTACAAAGCACTTATTTGACTTGATTTCTCCCTCTTCGTTTAGGAAAGCTGTTCCATCAGCTGCTTGGTATGTTTAACTATGGTAACAAATTACCCGTATACTTTCTGAAGTTATGACAAGAGACTATATAACTGCAACCTGAAAGGTGGATGGCCTTACAAGAGAATGAATACAGAAAAGGAGGGAAAAAGAGATGAGAGATACAGAAGAAATATTTCTTTAAAGCAGAAGGAAAGCTCAATTGGCACAAGTATCAACAAGACAATTAATAGTTTTGAGAACTTGCATCAAATATGGCAAAGAGATCATGAAACAAGGACTGAGTAAAGGCTAATGGGTTTCAGAATTCAGCCTGAAATTACATTGACACTGGTTGTAATAGAATGGTGACAGTGGATGGATTATATACTGTAAACTATCAAGGAATAAGGGTAGCAAGGAAATAGAGATAGCTAGTCTAGAGCATTCATTTGAAAAATTTGCCCCCAAAGAATCTGAGATGACTTTTTCACATACTATCTTTGTTAATTTCATAAATCCTTCTGTTTGGTCATTCTGCTGCTACCTCTGGTTCTGCTAAGAAACAAGATTAGATTGTGTGCACCACAGCCTTTTCTGAAATTCAGAATGTTCTAAATTTTCAGCTTCTTCAGAAACCATCCTTATTTCATCCAATGAGAACTATTTCAATGCTTTCCTTAAACTTTTAACTCCAATAACAGTAGCGTGCTCAACCCCAACCCCACTGTTTAACTGAAGTTATTTCTGACAGATACTGATGTTAATTCCTTATTCTATAATTCTTTATTGATCTGTAGGTACATTTATACTTCATGCCTACTGAAGCAAGACTTAAATTCTACAGAATATAACAATTTCTGTGACCTGGTGAATGATCCACAGAAAATAATTTGTTGATGTGGCCTTATTTCATTTTATACAAGAAATAATTCTGCAGTACAAGGGAAGTAAAAAATAACCCATATCAGTCACTCAAACCTCTTTTCATTTTGAGTGTGTATATACATGTTGTTTTGCTCCAGTAATAGTTTGAGAGTTCAGACAGGTTATATTTTAGATATGCTGTCAAGCTCTCCCAGTCCTGGGTTGGCTTCAAAGGTCTTTTCACTGGTTAATTGACAACAGAGAAGCCAGGTTTCATGTGCTTTATTGGCTTGCTCCCTAGACCTGCGATTTCTTACAATATATTTGAGATAGAACTCTATCACTGGGACACCTCGATTAACAAATCTTCCAGGAATATAGCTCCTGTACAACGATATTGCCTCTGTGTAAAACAAGAACCACCTTGTAATCATACAAAGCACCGCTAGTGTGTCTCACAGTTGAACAGAGCTGTTAAGCTACATATTTGTGTGTGGCTACAGAAGAACAAAATAACTTGTGGGCAAGGCTTCTTAACCTCTCCCTCTCCCTTCAGTCTAAGTCTCCTTAATGGTTGTTTGATGTTTTCTAGCAAATTTAATGTTATTTGACTACACACAATTGAAAGTGAACAAAAGCGTTCAGGACCCAGAAATCAAGTTTTCTGTGTGACTGATTCACCTTTCTACTTTTTCCCCCATCCACACTCTTCTCCATCTTGGTGGTATTCCTAATTTATAGTCTTTTCCCTTATCAAAAAAAAAACGAATGATCTAGACAGCACCTTTCCAAATCTCCAGCGACCCCAGTCTGTATTTGGCTCCCTGAATGGAAAACAAGGCAGGGGTGACTTGGCTGTAGTTGCTTCGGGGAACAAGTGAGGGTGAAGATTTTTCAAAGATTTAGCACCTGCCTTATCCTTAAAAGTCTAACATGTCTTTTCCCTGAAAATTCCTTCCCCAAACCATTCCTGCTTTAAAAACTTAACCTTGCTCTCCCCATTCTATGATACTCCAAGATACATATTTTACATGTTCCGGGATATCGTGTTTGCTGCCTTTTAATATTTTGACACTATACTTACATTTTCTGGTATTTTTACCATTTATCACAAAGCTTTTTATAATAAACTATGAATTATCTTCTTTTTGAATCAATTTTCTAACAGATATAATTGGGTATCTTAGGTACTTGTTATACAGATATACTTTGTTTTAAGCAACTATAGATTTCTGTAGACCATGTGAGAATCACAAAAAGAATGTACTAGAGAATTCCTCTAATTAGCAAATGTCACTAACATATTCAAAACCGGATTAACTTCAACTTTGTAAGAATACCTCCACAGCAGCAGCTGGCAACTCAACTCTGCCACTGTACTTTGAAAGTATTCGTAGACAATATATAAATGACTAGGTGTGGTGGCGTTCCAATAACACTTTATTTACAGACAGACAGTAATTAAAAGCATTGGTAAGGGTGTGGAGAAATCAACTGGAACCCTAGTAAACTGCTGATGGTAGTGTAAAATGGTGCAGCCCCCTTGGAAAGCAATCGGACAGTTCCTCAAATGGTTAAACACAGAGTTAACATGTACTCCAATCATTCTACTTCCAGTTATTTATGTAACAGAAATGAATACATAAGTGTATACAAGAACTTGCTTATAAATTTTCCCAGAAGCATTATGAGTAATAGCCAAAAGATAAAAACAACCAAATGTTCATGAACTGATGAGTGGATAAATAAAATGTGGTACTTTCATACAATGAATTATTCTTTAGCCATAAAAAAAATTAGGTACTGATATATGCTACAACATGGGTGAACCTTGTAAACACTATGCTAAGTGAAAGAAATCAGTCACAGAGGACCACATGTTGTATGACTGCAGTTACATGAAAGGCCCATCACTGACAAATCCATAGTAATAAAGCAAAATAGTGCTTGCCAGGGGATGGGGGTACTAGAGGGAAATGGGGAGTGACTGCTAATGGGTTTCTTGTTGGGGTGATGAAATGTTCTAAAAATTGATTGTGGTAACAATTACACAACTCTGCGAAAATACTAAAAATCACTGATTTGTGCAATTTAAATGGGTAAACTATGTAATATATGAATTATATCTCAATTATATCTCCATAAAGTTGCTATTTATTTTTTATGGTCATATGCTTTTCTTTTTTATAAAGCATGTTTTTATTGAGGTATAATTGACATGTAACATTATCTTAGTTTCAGGTGTACATCATAATAATTCAATATTTGTATATATTGCAAAATGATCATTAATTACAAGTCTACTTAACATCTGTCAGCATGCATAGTTGCAAAACATTTTTCTTATGATAATTTTTAAGATGTACCCTCCTAGCAACATTCAATAATGCCATACAATATTATTAAGTATAGTCATCATGCTGTACATTACATACTCATGAGTTATTTATTTTATGGTGGGAAATTTTTACCTTTTGACTCCCTTCACCAATTTCACCCACTCCCCACCCCCTACCTCTGGCAACTGCCAATTTATTATTATTTATTTACCTGTATCTATGTGCTTGGTTTTTTCTTTTTTTTTCTTTCTTTTTTGTTCTTTTGGGTTCCACATATAAATGAGATCATACTATTTTTGTCTTTTTCTGTTTGTTTCACTTAGCATAATGCCCTCAAGGTCCACACATGTTATTACAAATGGCAGGATTTCATTCCTTCTCATGGCTAAATAGTATTTCATAGTATATACACCACAACTTCTTTATCCACTCATCTGTCAATGGACAACTTAGGTTGTTTCTATGTCTTGGCTATTGTAAATAATGAATAAAGCTGCTATAAAAAAATTATTTACAAAAATAAGGCAGTACATTGGATATGGCCCGAGAGCCATAGTTTGCCAACTCCTACTCTATAGGATAAAGTTGTAAGAACTCTTATATATAGGGGCGCCTGGGTGGCTCAGTTGGTTAAGCGACTGCCTTCGGCTCAGGTCATGATCCTGGAGTCCCAGGATCGAGTCCCGCATCGGGCTCCCTGCTCGGCAGGGAGTCTGCTTCTCCCTCTGACCCTCTTCCCTCTTGTGCTCTCTGTCTCTCATTCTCTCCCTCTCAAATAAATAAATAAAATCTTTAAAAAAAAAAAAAGAACTCTTATATATATATACATACACAACATTTATGTAGATACAGGATTTCACCTGTATATGTTCTACTAATGTTTGTGTCTTCCATTATAAATGTTATAGGAGCTAAGGGTCAGGTATAGAATTTCTGAACATTTACACACAAACACACACACATATACATACATAGGTAGCTTAATAAATATTTTTGATTAAGACCCAAAACCATGAGTTTTGTTTCTGTCTTTAAATAACAAATACTAAAGTGACTCACAAAGTCCTCCAGAAAAAAAATGTGGTGTTACATACTTCAGCAGTTTGTGGTAGTCAGGTTGCATCATGGCCATAAAAGCCTCTTCCTACTACTTTACAACATATTCTCAAGTAACAAAAATGACATCAGAGAAGAAGGAAATTCACAAAGATAGAAAGTGGAAGGAAATTATGCATTAGGTAGAGCAGGGGTCAGCAAACTATAGCTAATCAGTGTCACTGCCCCTTCTGTATTTTTTACTGAGGTGACATTTATATAAAACTAACCATTTTAAAGTACACAATTCAGTGGCATTTAGTACATTCACAATGTTATACAACAATCACTGTTAACTAGTTCCAAAACATTTTCATCATTCCCAAAGGAGACCCCATACCCATTAAGCAGTCATCCCCCATTCTTGCCTTCACACAGCTCCTAACAACCACTAATTTGCTTTCTGCCTTTATGAATTTATCTGTTCGGATATTGCATATAAACTGAATCATACAATAAATGACCTTTTGCGTCTGGTTTCTTTCACTTGGCAGAATACTATTGAGGTTAATTCCTTTTTATGGCTGAATAACATTCCTTTATATGGATATACAACTATTTCATTATCCATTCATCTACTGATGGACATTTGGGTCATTTCTACATATTGACTATTATGAACAGTCATTCTATGAACAATTGTGTACAAGTATTTGAATATGTTTTCAAATCTTTGGGACACATACCAAGGAGTAGGATTGCTGGGTCATATGGTAATCCCATGTTTAACTTTTTGAGGAACCACTGAACTGTTTTCCACAGAGGCTGAACCATTTTACATTCCAACCAGCAATATAAAAGGATTCTAATTTCTCCAAGTACTCACCAACATTTATTATTTTCCATTTATCTAAAATTACATACATTCTAGTAGGCTACAAAGTGATTGTGATTTGCATTTCCCTAATGAGTAATAGTGTTGAACATCTTTTCATGTACTTGTTGGACATTTGTATATACTCTTTGGAGAAATGTTGCTGCTTGTTTTTGTAAATACAGCTTTACTGGAACACAGCTATGCTCATTTATTTATGTACTATCTATGGCTCTATATGTACTAGAAGAGAGTTGAGGAGTTGTGACAGAGACCTTATGCTCACAAAGCTCAAAATGTTTACTATCTGGTCCTTTAGAGAAAATATTTGCTGACCCCTGAGGTAGAAATTTGGGTCAGAAAATTGTAGGAAGCATTTTTACTGCACTATTCTAAAGGTTCATGGGTTAATTACTGGTTTGCTTGATTTCATCACTAAGAAAACTCGGAATAGCAAGATGCAGGCTCAAACAGGAGGTTGCCTTAACTGCCTTAACTGCAATTCGAAAGTATAGGAAAATAGATAGCCAGACATCTTACACTTTGTATGAACTAATGATTATTGTACTTAACAGCCAGCATAAAAATCCAATGAACCCTTCAATTGTCGAAACCATAGGATGTAATCATGGTTTACCACAAGAAGTTTTAGAAGGTTTACTTAGCAAGCTATTCAAGAAAGGAAATGAAGGGACCACACAAGCCAGAACTGTTTAAATAGATCATGGAGGAGACATTTAACAAGTACTTCATGGCATTCAGACTCTTAAATCTTTAGTGGTATGAGTTTCAGATCACTATTTATCACTGTTTAGTAATCTGACTGACCTCCTGCCTCCACTTATTTTTTCCTCAATCATTATTATGGACTAATACTAAAAACATACTTCCTTTCATTTCTCTGTAGCTATAAAAATTCTTGCTTTGGCTCACCAGATTGAATTCAAATGTTTAACGAAAATCTCAACTATATTTAGGGAAGCTAAATAATATTGTCAGCATTTCTAAAATCCTTTCATATTCACCTTGACTTTTGTATTACACTGCTATAAACAAATCTAAATGCCACTGGGAAAAACTTACACATTCAAGATTATACAAAAGGTTTGTATTAAAAGATAAACCACAGAAAATCAACTAAATATGCTCATTATTGGATTGGATAAAAAAACGAATTACAAAACACCACCAGCATCTCTTATGACAGGAGTTGTAAATCACATACAGAGGAATATAGCTACAAAAATGCTTATTTATTGGAGGACCAAGTAAAAAATCATTCCCTAAATAAGAAAAGGTATAAGCTTTTTTCATATGCTGCACATTCAACTTTGACATGAATTTTTGTAAAAATTTTCTAAAATGTTAATTGATCTTCTTTTTAAAAGTGTTTACTTAAATTCCAATTAGTTAACATACAGGGTAATATAGTTTCAGGAGTATGGTATAGGTGACTCAACACTTGCAAACAACACCCAGTGCTCAGCAGAGCAAGTACATGCCTCAATCTCCATCACTTAGTTTACCCATCCCCCCTCCAATCCCTCTGGTAACCATCAGTTGGTTCTCCATAGTTAAGAGTCTGCTTCTTTGTTTGCCTCCCTCTCTTTTTTTTTTTTTACCCTTTGTACATTTGTTTTCTTTCTTAAATTACACATATAAGTGAAACATATGGTATTTGTCTTTCTCTGATTTATTTTGCTTAGCATAATACACTAGCTCCATCCATGTCATTGCAAATGGCAAGATTTCATTCTTTTTTAATGGCTAAGTAATGTGCCATTGTAAATACATACCCCCACTTTATCAATTCATCAATCAATGCACACTTGGGCTGGTTCAATGATTTGGCTATTGTAGCTATTGCTACTATAAACATCAGGGTGCATGTATCCCTTTGAATTAGTACTTTTGTATTCTTTGGGTAAATACCTAGTAGTACAATTGATGGGTCATAGGGTAGTTCTATTTTTAACTTTTTGAGGAAACTCCATACTATTTTCCGGTGTGGCTATACAAGTCTACATTCCCACCAATAGTGTGTGAGGGTTCCTTTTTCTCCACATCCTCACCAAAACCTGTTGTCTCTTATGTTGTTGATTTTAGTCATTCTGACAGGTGTGAGATGATAGCATATTATAATTTTGATTTGCATTTCCCTGATGATCAGCTGTTGGCCATCTCTAGATCTTTTTTGGAGAAATGTCTTCTGCCTATTTTTAAATTAGATTATTTGGTTTGTGGGTGTTGAGTTTTACAAGTTCTTCATACACTTTGGATACTAACCCGTTATCAGATATGTCATTTGTAAATATCTTCCCCCATCCCATAGGTTGCCTTTTAGTTCTGTTGAATGTTCCCTTGGCTGTGCAGAAGCTTTTCATCCTGATGAAGTCCCAAATGTTTATTTTTGCTTTTGCTTCCCTTGCCTCAGGAGACATATCAAATAAGAATTTACCATGGCCAATGTCAAAGAAGTTCCTGCCTGTGTACTCCTCTAGGATCTTGATAGTTTCCTGTCTCACATTTAGGTCATTAATACATTTTGAATTTATGTTTGTGTATGGTATAAGAAAGTGCTCCAGTTTCATTCTTTATCATGTTGCTGTCCAGTTTTACCAACACCATTTATTGAAGACACTACCGTTTTCCCATTAGATACTCTTTCTTGCTTTGTCAAAGATTAATTGACCATATAGTTGTGAGTTCATTTTTAGATTTTCTATTCTGTTCCATTGATCTATGTGTCTAATTTTATGCCAGGACCATCCTGTTTTGATTATTACAGCTTTGTAATATAACTTGAAGTCTGGAATTGTGATGCCTTCAGCTTTGTTTTTCTTTTTCAAGATTCTTTTGGTTAATCGGGATCTTTTGTGGTTCCATACAAATTTTAGTATTATTTGTTCTAGTTCTGTGAGAAATTGTTGGTATTTTGATAGGAATTGCATTTATGTGTAGATTGCATTAGGTTGTATAAACATTTTAATATTTGTTCTTCCAATTGATAAGTATGGAATGTCTTTCCATTTCGTTTTGTTTTCCTCAATTTCTTTCGTCAGTGTTCTATAGTTTTCAGAGTACAGGTCTTTCATCTCTTTGGTTAGGTTTATTCCTAGATATTTTATTGTTTTTGGTGCTATTGTAAATGGGCTCGATTCCTTAATTTTCCTTTCTGCCGCTTCATTATTAGTGTATAGAAATACAACAGATTTCTGTGGGTTGATTGTATATTCTGTGATGTTACTGAATTCATTTATCAGTTCCAGCAATTTTTTGGTGGAGTTTTTTGGATTTTCTATATAAAGTATGTCATTTGCAAATAGTTAAGGTTTTACTTCTTCCTTACCAATTTGGATGCCTTTTATTTCTTTTTGTTTTCTGATTGCTGTGGCTAGGTCTTCTGGTATGTTAAATGACGTGGTGAGAATGGACATCTCTGCCTTGTTCCTGACCATAGAGGAAAAGCACTCAGTTTTTCCCCATTGAGAATGATTAGTTGTGGGTTTTTCATATATAGTCTTTATTATATTGAGGTATGTTCCCTCTAAAACTACTTTGTGTTAAGGGTTATCATGAACAGATGTGGTACTTGTCAAAAGCTTTTTCTGCATCTACTGAAATGATCATATGGTTATCTTTCTTTTATTAGTGTACTTTATTACATTGAATGATTTGTGAATAATGAACCACCTTTGCAACCTAGGAATCAATCCCATTTGATCGTGAATTATTTTTTTAATGTATTGTTGCATTTGGTGTGTTAGTATTTTATTGAGAATTTTTGCATCCATGTTTGTCAAGGATACTGTCCTGTGGTTCTCTTTTTTACTGTATTCTTTATCTGGTTTTGGTATCAGGGTAATGTTGGCCTCATAGAATGAACTTGGAAATTTTCCTTCCTGTTCTATTTTTTTCTGTTTGAAAAGAACAGGTATTAACTATTCTTTAAATGTTTCATAGAAATCACATGTGAAGCCATCTGATCCTGGACTTTTGTTTGTTGGGAGTTTTTTGATTACCAATTCAATTTCCTTACTGGTAATTGCTCTGTTCAAATTTTCCATTTCTTCCTGCTTTGGATTTTTTTTTTTTTTTTTAACAATCCTGTTGTTGTTTTTTTTTAAGATTTTATTTATTTATTTTGACAGAGAGAGAGAGAGAGAGAGAGAGAGACAACGAGAGAGGGAACACAAGCAGGGGGAGTGGGAGAGGGAGAAGCAGGCTTCCCACTAGCAGGGAGCCCGATGGGGGCTCGATCCCAGGACTCTGGGATCATGACCTGAGCTGAAGGCAGATGCTTAACGACTGAGCCACCCAGGCGCCCCCTGCTTTAGATTTGATAGGTTATATGTCTCTAGAAATTTATGCATTTCTTCTAGGTTGCCTAATTTGTTGGCATGTAATTTTTATTATGTTCAGTTAGCCACTGAATAATACATTAGTTTTTGATGTAGTGTTCAATGATTCATTAGTTACATATAACACCCAGTGCTCATCATGACACGTGCCCTCCTTAATACCCATCACCCTGTTACCCCCTCCCCCCACCCGCCTCCCCTCTGAAACACTCAGTTTGTTTCCCGGGGTCCACAGTCTCTCATGGTTCATGTCCTTCTCTGATTTCTCCCCCTTCAGACTTCCATCCCGTCCCCTACGGTCCTTTGTGTTATTTTTTATGTTCCACATATGAGTAAAACCTTATGATAATTGTATTTCTCTGTGTGACTTATTTCACTTAGCATAATCCCCTCCAGTTCCATTCATGTCGATGCAAATGGTGAGTATTCATTGTTTCTGATGGCTAAGTAATATTCCATTGTATATATATACCACATCTTCTTTATCCATTCAGGCATCTTGGCTCCTTCCACAGTTTGGCTATTGTGGACATTGCTGCTATGAAAATGGGGGTGCAGGTGCCCCTTCTTTTCATTACATCTGTATCTTTGGGGTAAATACCCAGTAGTGCAATTGCTGGGTCATACGGTAGCTCTCTTTTTAACATCTTAAGGAACCGCCATACTGCTTTCCAGAGTGGCTGTACCAGCTTGCATTCCCACTAACAGTGTAAGAGGGTTCCCCTTTCTCCACATCCTCACCAACACTTGTTGTTTCCTGTTTTGTTAATTTTAGCCATTCTAACTGATGTAAGGTGGCATCTCGTTGTGGTTTTGATTTGTACTTCCCTGATGGCTAGTGATATTGAGCATTTTTTCATGTGTCTGCTAGCCATTTGTATGTCTTCTTTGGAGAAGTGTCTGTTCATGTCTTCTGCCAAATTTTTGACTGGGTTGTTTTTTGAGTGCTGAATTTGATAAGTTCTTTATAGATCTTGGATATCAGCCCTTTACCTGTAATGTCATTTGCAAATATCTTCTCCCATTCTTGGCATATAATTTTTTCATAGTATTTTCTTACAATTGTTATAGTTCTCTGGTGTCAGTTGGTATTTCTCCTCTTTCATTTGTGATTTTGTTTAAGTCCTCTCTCTCTAGTGAATATGACTGGAGATTTATCACTTTTGTTCAATTTTTCAAAGAACCAGCTCCTGGTTTCATTGAATTTTTCTATTATTTTGTTTACTTAAACCACTGTGTTATCATTTTCATTTGTTTCCATGTATTTTTTAATTTCTTCTTTGATTTCCTAGTTGACCCATTCATTGTTTAGTAGCATGTTGTTTAACCTCTGTATATTTGTGGTCTTTCCAAATTATTTCTTGTGGTTGACTTCTTGTTTCATAGCATTGTGGTCAGAAAAGGTGCATGTTATGATTTCAATCTTTTTGTACTTTTTGAGGCCTGTTTTGTGACCTAATACGTGATCTATTCTGTAGAATGTTCTATGTGCACTTGAAAAGAATGTGCATTTTGTTTTAGGGATGGAATGTTCTGAATACATTTGTTAAATCCATCTGTTCCAGTGTGTCATGCAAAGCCATTGTTTCCTTGTTGATTTCTGTTTAGATGATCTGTCCACTGATGTAAGCGAAGAATTAAAATCCCCTACTATTATTATGTTACTATCAATTAGTACCTTTATATTTATTATTGTTTTATATCATTGGGTGCTCCCCTGTTGGGTGCATAAATATTTACAATATCTTCCTATTGGATTGTCTTCTTTATTATTATATAGAACCCTTCTATGTCTCTTTTTACAGTCTTTGTTTTTAAGTCTATGTTTGTCCAATATAAGTAATGATACTCCAGCTTGTTTTTGACATCCATTTATGTGACAAAATTTTCTCCACCCCCTCACTTTCAAATTGCAGGTGTCTTTAGGTCTAAAATATGTCTATTGTAGGCAGCATACTGATGCGTCTTATTTTTTTAATTCATTCTGACACCCTATGTCTGTTGATTGGAGTGTTTAGCCCATTTACAGTCAGAGTAATTATTGATAGATATGCATTTAGTGCCATCTTATCACTTGTTTTCTTGTTTCTGGAGATTTTCTCTGATCCTTTCTTGTCTTTGTCACTTTTGGTCTACCCTTTCCACTCAACGAGTCCCCTTTAATATTTCTTGTGGACTGGTTTAGTGGTCATAAACTCCTTTAGTTTCTGTTTGTCTGGGAAACTCTTATATCTCTCCTATTCTGAATGATAGCCTGGCTGCGTAGACTACTCTTGGCTGCAGATTTTTCCCATTCAGCACACTGAGTATATCATGCTACTCTCTTCTGGCTTGCAAAGTTTCTGTTGAAAAATCTCCTACTAGCCTTATGGGTTTTCCCTTGTAAGTTAGGTAGTTCTTTTGTCTTTTTGGTTTTAAGATTTGTTCCTTAGTTTGTAAATTTTCTTACAATATGTCTTGGTGTTAGCCTGCTTTTGTTGATTTTGATGGGAGTTTTCTGTGCCTTCTTGTTCTGGACGACTCTTTCCTTCCCCACATAGGGAAGTTTTGTGCAATTATTCCTTAAAATACATTTTTCTTCCCCCTTTTCTCTCTCCTCTTTTTCTGGGACTCCTATACTACGAATGTTATTATAATTCATGGAGTCATTGAGTTCCTAAATCTATTGTCATGTTCCATCATTCTTCTTTCTTTTTGTTCAGCTTCATTAGTTTCCATTATTTTGTCTTCTATGTCACTGATCTTTTCTTCTGCTTCTTCCAGCCTGCTGTTCATTGCCTCAGCCTGTTTCCAATCTTGTTTATTGTATTCTTCATCTCGTTTGATTCTTATGTAACTCTTTTATCTCTGTGGTACAGGTCTCACTGATGTCTTCTATTCTTTTCTCAAGCCCAGTGAGTATCCTTATTATTGTTGCTTTAAATTCTCCATCAAGCATGTTACTAATATGTTTCTCTTAGACATCCGGCTGTGGCCTTGTTTCTTCATCAGGGTAAGTTGCTCCATCTTGGCATTTTGTCTATGTCTCTGCCTTCTCCTCTGTGTTACGTCTCCTGTTCCTAAAAGTGATTGCCTTATGGAGAAGAGGTCCTGTAGTGCCCAGGGCCTGGTGCTTCAGGAAGTGTCTCTGGTGTATGCTGTGTGTGCTCTGATATTCAGATGCTCAATCCCTCAGGCCAGTCATCTGCAGAGGCTTTCCTTACCTGCTGTGGGCAATGTTTGGTCCCTGGCCTGAATCTTATAAGTTTTACCTAGTTGTGCTCTGGTCTGCTTGTGAAATAAGACCTGACACCAACTCCACCAGAATTCTCTGGTTGGGAGATGCTGGTGTGGGCAGAGTTTTGTGCTGGTTTTCTGGGGGAGGGGCCCACCACACTGGACTGAGGCAACCTTGACTTAGAAGGGTACTCCTGCCAGAGCACAGGGTGGTGGGGCTTGGTGTAATCAAGTTAGGTAGCCAGTGTCTGAGCTGAGCTGTTTCCCTCAGGTGGCTCTGTGTTTATGCTGAGGGGCAGGCCAGGGAAATGGCACCATCAGCTCCTTTGTTTCTGGAGAGGGATCTCTGTAAATTCTGTCTTTCAAGGAAGTGCTCTAGAATAGGGAATAATCTCCCCTCTCTATGCCCCAGGCATTTTTCAGATCACTGTTTCCACTTTCTCTACCTCTGTTGTTGTTATTGTTTTTTGCCTGACTTCTCTCCAGAAATGACACAGTACCCTCCTGGCTCTATCCCAGCCAAGCGTCCTGATCTTTAAAACTCCAGGCTTTAAAGAGGTGGTGTGGGCTGGTGGGGGTTTGTGCTAATCTTCTGTGGAAGGGGCCTGCTTAAGATCACTAAGGCAAGCTTGACTGAGAAGGACAATTCCACAGGAGTGCAGGGGGGGTGGGGCTCGGTGTAATCAACTTAAGTAGCCAGAGTCAGTGCTATTCTTCTTCCTTTAGGTAGCTGTGTGTGTATGCTGAGTGGTGCAAAACTATGCTGTATGGAAGTAGCTTATGCTTAATTTGGGGGCAATTTCACAAAACTTCTCTTTTTCCACTTACAGCATTAGCAGTAAAATAACATGGTCTATCCTGGTTCATGGATGTGGTCATACCACATGACATACAAGAAAGTGACAGGTCCACTTGAAGATCACAGTGAAAAGGATACAGACATAGATTAAAAAAAGGACTCTCAGAGAGATTAAACAAAAAAATCTGAGTCAATACTTAGAGAATATCAGTCTTATTCCCAAATTGGCTCATGAAACACACATGTCAGATGTACTAAAATCGCTGATGGTATCCCCTAACCCCAAAACGACAAACTATATATAATTAAAATAACTGGGGTCTCATTCACCCAAGATTCTTAAAGAAACACAGGTGAGAAATCAAAATTACCATTTATAAAAGTACAGCTTGCTATGATTTATGGGCATCATACCAAATGGATGAGGAACTGTCAACAAAATACCTACCCACCCATCCCCAACATTCATTAGAGATCTCTACAGAACCACAAACTAGCAAGTTTAACCTCCATATTGGCCAAATTTCTAAAACCTGCCTTAAAAAATGAAATATAATCAAAAGAAACCATTGCCATATGCTATTAGAGAAAAGGCTCATAGTTTTTGTAAAGAAAAATAATCCCTGACTAGAAACATTTGAATTTATTGAGGAGAAGAAATAATAGAAATAAGTTAGACAAAGTATAATAATAAATATTTAGATGTTAAGTGGTTTTAAAACTATATTCACCAAAACTCTAGGATACAGAGTTGCTTCACAGGTTCTGTCAATACTTCATTTGAAAATCATTTAAAACTATTTTTAGCTATTTTAAAATCTATAATAAAAGTCATGAACTATCAACACAAATACCTGATTAGGTTTTATACAAAATATATAATATTGAGGACCACCTAATTATTAACTTGTTTGTTCAAACCTCAGAATAAATCTTGTCTGGTCATTTCTGTGCAATGATTTAAATTCTTCTGAGTAGGTCTGATTTGGAAGTTCAGTTTCTGTCTCATACAGGGCTATGCATTTCTGCTCATATAAAATTTTAAAGCAAGTACAGTACCATGGTATATATACCTAAGACTTGTCTGGAATCACACTGAGCCTGTGCACATCTGTTCAACATATGCCTTTGTCATGTTACAAGAATCAGTTGTAAAATAACAAGTAAAGATGCTAATACACTGCATTATCATTACTGTACTTATTTGTGAGTTTTGGATATTTCTCTTATATTTTTGATAAAGAATATGAGCACTTGTAAGATAGTTAATGGTTCAACTTCAAATGGTTCCTAGTACTCTCCTTTTAGGCTTCACGATTCGTTAATTAAATAATAATCTATGATTGTAAGATGAGATTAAAATTTGTTGGCATTTAATTATCTATATGGGTTCAGAGTTTCTTCATACTAAACAGCAAAAACAAAATAAATATAATAGGTGCTGAGACAGATACAGAAGTAACTATCATCTATATCTCCTTATTTCAAAGTTTGGTGTTCATTAAAGCAATGTTATCCTAATTTGTTGACTTTATAGCAAATGATAAAAATTGAGCATATAAAATAAATTATACCAATTAGGTGAGTTTTATAAAGATAATGGAATGAACTTGGTAAATAATAATATAAATAACTTACAATGTGATGTGCTTGGAGTTAGTTGTATAAGCCAAAAAAAAAATGTAGGAATATTTCCAGAAGATATCAAATCTATGTGATGTCAAATTTATGTGATGTCTTAAAAACTTTAAGAAGTTTTTTTTTTTTTAAAATAGCAGGAGTTTGAGGGTTCTAGAGGGGAGGGGATGGGGGGATGGGTTAGCCTGGTGATGGGTATTAAAAAGGGCACATATTGAATGGAGCACTGGGTGCTATACGCAAACAATGAATCATAGAACACTACATCAAAAACTAATGATGTGGGCGCCTGGGTGGCTCAGTTGGTTAAGCGACTGCCTTCGGCTCAGGTCATGATCCTGGAGTCCCGGGATCGAGTCCCACATTGGGCTCCCTGCTCAGCAGGGAGTCTGCTTCTCCCTCTGACCCTCTTCCCTCTCGTGCTTTCTATCTCTCATTCTCTCTCTCTCAAATAAATAAATAAAATCTTTAAAAAAAAAACAAAAAAACTAATGATGTAATGTATGGTGATTAACATAATAAAATTAAAAATATATACATAATAAAAAAATAAAATAGCGGGAGTTTTCAAGAAAAGGAAAAAGTGGCATATTATTATTCTCTGTCATACTATGATACAAATATTTCAGATATAATATACAATATTATAATGTAGCTCTACGAGATTTTTCTTAAGATAGAGTAGAAACAGAGAAACAATTGAAGGGATTAGTGTGAGGACAGAAAGGAAGGTAACTATGTGGTAATAATAGATTAAAAAGATGAATGAAGTCTCTTCAGTTTTAAAAGATGATGACCGAAATGGGATATTATCATAGTCAGACCATAACATGAACAGTATGGGGGAGATGAACTCAAACATGTCTGTCAAAAATACTAGAAGAACATAGTTCTGTTCGAAATTTTAGGGGTTTGAATTTAGGAAACACTAAGAAAATCAGAAGGAATACTTCCCATGGTGGGCAGTAAACTTAAGAGACCCTCAAAAGATGGTTCAGAATATAAATATAAATAATGTATTTTAAAAGTTTCAGTTCATGAATAATGGAGCCATAATATTTTACTGGGGGAACTAGGAGGCATGGAGCTTATTTTAAACATGGGCGGTTGGGGACAGCAGGAGCAATCATGCCTTTCAATGACACATTCCACATACTTCTATTCAACATATAAAAATAAATATTATTCAACATAGAATAATAATTTGAGAGGGTACCTTGCAAACAGACAAATGTTTCCACTTAATTGAGCAGCCAGGGTTGGAAAATGAACAAAGAGAACAAACAAGATGATTAGGTTGATCTCCCTATTACATCTGTATGTTTGACCTTTCAAATATAATATGTCTAAAGAACTTGAGGCTGTGTAAGTTTAGGAAAGTCTCTGGAGTCAGAGATTTCTTGGAGACTCCAGTAAAAATTTAGAATTTAAAACAATATGACAGCTTCACTTCTGGTCAAGATGGAGTAACAGCCTGTGACAACCAAAGCAAAGTAATAAAGATTTTTAAAAAGACAATATATATAAAACAAAGGATTTCAAGACCATGGGCATCAGACAACAAAGGAGAATAATCCCTGTGAGACTGGAAACAAATGAAGTAAGCCCACTGATCGCCCCAGCTTAGTGTTATGAGAGAGTTTCCAGACTGCAGTGCAGGAAGAACCCAGCTACAGGTTGGAAGACTCTGAAATTGAGGAGACAGAACTGAGAGGATGAGAAGACCAAGGTATCTTGCTATTATTCACAGGTTGGAGTACCAGAAAGGAGAAAGAGCAGCACAGGAAGAAAATCCTGGATATCTTAAATGTTCCCACTTGAGTATCCAGCAGATATCACTGCCAGTGCACGAATGTGAGAAAACTACCCAAGACCAGGGAGAAAAACATCCAAAAGGATTACAGGGAACTGCACCCAGTGATCACACAGGGCCCAGGAATAATGCCTGCTTGTGCCAGCTAGAAGAGAAAAAGTCATTAATTCATAAGGCACTGAATAGAATAACCAATATGGCATTGCCTAAAGAGTAGTGAATAATTAGTACTAGACTGAGCTCAGTCTGTACCCATCTAACTAATCTTAAAAGCAGTACTTGAAAGGATCAGTTTCCTAGAAATTTAACCATAGCCCAGAACAGAGCTACAGAATATATAATGGAATACAAAAATATATAGCACTCAGAAAACTATATCCAAAATATATAAAGCATTCCTACAACTCAACATATCAATAGCAAATAATTCAATTAAAAGTCAGCAAAAGACTTGAATAGATATTTCTCCAAAGACATATAGTCAGTAAACACATGAAGATGCTCAACATTACTAATCATTAGGGAAATACAAATCAGAACACAGTGAGATACCACTTCACACACATTAGGATGGCTATTAAACAACAACAACAACAACAACAAAACTATATGGTCAACTAATCTCTGACAAAGCAGGAAAGAATATCCAATGGAAAAAATACAGTCTCTTCAACAAATGGTGTTGGGAAAACTGGACACAACATGCAGAAGAATGAAACTGACCACTTTCTTACACCATACACAAAAATAAATTCAAAATGGATGAAAGACCTAAATGTGAAACAGGAAACCATCAAAATTCTAGAGGAGAACACAGGCAGAAACCTCTTTTACCTCGGTTGTAGCAACTTCTTACTAGACACATCTCTGGAGGCAAGGGAAACAAAAGCAAAACGGAACTATTGGGACTTCATCAAGATAAAAATCTTCTGCATAGGGAACGAAACAATCAATAAAACTAAAAGGCAACCAGTGGAATGGGAGAAGATGTTTGCAAATGACATATCTAATAAAGGGTTAGTATCCAAAATCTATGAAGAACTTATCAAACTCAACACCCAAAAAACAAATAATACAGTTAAGAAATGGGCAGAAGACATGAAGAGACACTTTTCCAAAAAAGACATCCACATGGCTAACAGACACATGGAAAGATGCTCAACATCACCCATCATCAGGAAAATACAAATGAAAACCACAATGAGTTACCACCTCACACCTATCAGAATGGCTAAAATTAACAACACAAGAAACAACGGGTGTTGTTGGCGAGGATGTGGAGAAAGGGGAACCCTCTGACACTATTGGTGGGAATGTAAACTGTCAGAGCCACTCTGGAGAACAGTATGGAGGTTCCTCAGAAAGTTAAAAAGTAGAACTACCCTATGATCCGGTAATTGCACTACTAGGTATTTACCCAAAGGATAAAAAATGCAGATTCAAAGGAGTACATGTACCCCAATGTTTATAGCAGCATCATCAACAATAGCCAAATTATGGAAAAAGCCTCAATGTCCATTGACTGATAAATGGATAAAGAAGATGTGGTATATATATATATATACAATGGAATATTACTCAGCTATCAAAAAAAATGAAAACTTGCCATTTGCAACGACATGTATGGAACTAGAGTACATTATGCTAAGTAAAATAAATCAGTCAGAGAAGGACAAATCCCATATGATCTCACTCATATGTGGAATTTAAGGCAGAAAACAGATGAACATATGGGAAAGGGGAAAAGAAAAAAAGGAAAGAGGGAAACAAACCATAAAAGACTCTTTTTTTTAAGATTTTATTTATTTGACAGAGACACAGCAAGAGAGGGAACACAAGCAGGGGGAGTGGGAGAGGGAGAAGCAGGCTTCCTGCAGAGCAGGGAGCCCAATGCAGGGCTCCATTTCAGGACCCCGGGGTCATGACCAGAGCTGAAGGCAGACGCTCAACAACTGAGCCATCCAGGCACCCCTAAACCATAAAAGACTCTTAATGGTAGAGAACAAACTAAGGGTTGATGGAGGGAGGTGTGTGGGGGATGGGCTAGATGGATGATGGGTATTAAAGAGGGCACTTGCTGTGAGGAGCACTGGGTGTTATATGTAAGTGATGAATCACTGAATTCTACTCCAGAAACCAATATTGCACTGTATGTTAACTAAAATTTAAATTAAAAAAAATAACCCAGAAAATAACACGTTTTGGTTAAGATATAGAGAAACTGGAACCACTGTGCACTGATGGTGGGAATATAATAGTCACCATGGAAAAGTCTGGCAGTTCCCCAAAAAGTTAAACACAAAATTACCATATGATTCAGCAATTTCACTCCTAGATATATAACCAAAAGAAGTGAAAGCAGGGACTCAAATAGACACTTGGACATGAATGTTCATAGCTGTATTATTATTCACATATGCCAAATGGTGGAAAAACCTAGATGTCCATCAATAAATAAATGGACAAATAAAATGTGACTTTTTAAAAAGATTTATTTATTTGAGAGAGAGAGCATGAACGAGTGGGGGAAGGGGCAGGAGAGGGATAGAATCTCAGGCGGACTCCCCGCTGAGTATGGAGCCCCATGTGGGGCTTAATCCCAGGACCTGAGATCATGACCTGAGTCAAAATCAAGAGCTGGCCACTTAACTGACTGAGCCACCCCAGCACCCCAAAATGTGGTATTTTGACACAATGGAATACTATTCAGTCTTAGAAAGAAATGAAATTCTGATACATGCTACAACATGGATGAACCTTGAAAACATTATGCTAAGTGAAAGAAACCAGTCACAAAAAGACAACATATTGTATGATTCCATTTACATGAAATGTCCAAATTTATAGATATAGGAAGTACATTAGTGGTTGCCTGGGGCTGGGGGAAGGAGGAAATAGGGAGTGACTGTTTAATGGCTACATTTGTTTATTTGCGGGGTGATGAAAGTGTTTGGAATTAGATAGCAGTGATGTTTGCACAACACTGTGAATGTACGAAAAGCCACTAATTGTACCTTTTAACATGGCTACAATGGTGAGTTTTATGTTGTATGAAGTTTACCTCAATAAAGATATTAACAAATTGGAGCTAACATTGTATAAAATAAATTATACACCAGGCCTTATTCCATGTGTGCAAGACTGGTTCAACATTTGAAAACTGATTAATATGACTGATTATATTATTAATATGGTAATCCACCATATCAACAAATATGAAAAAACTCAGCAATTAGGAATAGAGAGGATGTTCCTCAACTTGATAAAGAACATCTACAAAATACCTACTGCTAACATCATACTGTGTGACATTGGCAGAGCAATACACGCACAGATCAATACAACAGAATAGAAAACCCCATGTGGATCCACAAAAATATGCCTAATTATTTTATTTTTTATGACATCTTTATTGAGATATAATTCACACACCACAAAATTCACCCTTTTAGCTATACAATCCAGTGGTACTGAATATATTCACAGAGTTGTGCACTCATCAGCAGTACCTAATTTTAGAACATTTCGATTACTCCAAAAAGAAATCTTATGCCCTAATATGGTCGCGTCTCACTCTTTTCCCACATTTTCCACTGCAAGTACTAACCTACTTTCTGTTTTTATAGATTTTCCTATTCTGGACATTTCACATAAATTGAATACGATATGTGGCCTTTTGTATCTAGCTTCTTAGCATGTTTCCAAGATTAATGCAAGTTTATCTATAAATGTATAAATATTTTATTAATTGTTATGGTACAACTGATTTTTGATAAAGAAGCAAAAGCAGTTTAATGGGGCAAGTATATAGTCTTTCAACAAATGATGCTGGAGCAACTGAACATCCATAGATTTAAAAAAATATCAGTCTTGAACTGAACTTCACCCTTATACAAACTTAAGTCAATATGGACTATGAAAGTAAGTGTAACATGTAAAATAATCACTATGTTGTACTCCTGAAACTAATATAACATTGTATGGCAACTAAACTTCAATTAAAAAAAATTGTAGGAGACAAAAATTACAAGAGATTAGCAAAAAAACATAAAAGCAAGCAAATCTTCAAAATTTAGGAATAGGCAATAGTTCTTAGAGTTGGCACCAAAAGCATAATCCATTAAAAAAAAGGTGGTAAATTGGACTTCATCCTTATTAAATCTTTTGCTCTTCACAAGACCTAAGAGGATGAAAAGATAAGCTACAGAATGGGAGAAAATATTTGGAAACTAATCCAACAAAAGTCTAGTATGTTGAATATATAAAGAGCTCTCAAAATGCAATGGTTAAAAAAAAATCCAATTAGAAAATTTAAAAAAAAGACACGAAGAGAGACATTTCACTGAAGAGGATATACAGATGGCAAATAAGCACATCAAAAGATGTTTCACCTCATTAGTCATTGGAAAAATACAACCTCAAACCACAATGAGATATCACTACACTCCTACTCAAATGGTTAAAATAAAAATCAGTGATAACACCAAATACTAGAAAGGATGTGGAAAAACTAGATCACTTATACATTGCTGGTGGGAATACAAAATGATACAGCTAGCCTGGATAACAATTTTACAGTTTCTTATAAAACTAAACCAGGCAACCAGCACTTGCACTTGAGCAATAATCCCAGAGGCATAAAAACTTATGTCCATGTAAACCTGTAAACAAATGTTCAAAACAGTTTAATTCATTATAGCCCCAAACTGGAAACAGACCAGATGTTTTTCAACGTGTGAATGGTTAAACTGCAGCAATAAAAGGAACAAATAATCTATCTATATACACATCAAATTGAAACTTCTGAATGGACAAAGCCAATTTCAGAAGGACATATATATTCAGAAGGACATACATGATATGATTCCTTTTATATAACATTCTAGAAATGAGAGAATTATAGAGATGGAGAATAGATTAGTTATTTGCCATGAGTTAAACATAAAGGTTTCATGGGTGTGGATAATAAAAGGACAACCAACAGGATCATTATGGTAATGGAATTTTTCTGTATCTTTAGTGCATAAATTCAACATCCTGTTTTTTAATATTGTATTAGAGTTTTGTAAGATGTTCCTATTGGGGGACACTGGGTGAAGGGTACACATGATCTCTATTATTTCTTATGTGTGCACACAATCTACTTTCAAAATAAAAAGTTTATTTCAATTTAAGACTTTCTCAGAGATACGAAAGCTAAAAGAATTCATTACCAGCATATCCAAAGTATAAAAAATGTTACAGTGCATCCTTCAGGAAAAAGTCAAATAACAGCACACAGAACTATGGATCTCTACAAAGAAATATAGAGCATCAGAAATAGTAATTACAAAAGACTGTTTTCTTATTGTGTGTACTATAAACCCTAAATTAACCACTAAAGTAATAAAAAAAGAATTATAGCTAATAACCCATGCAATAGAATCATAACAATACTCATTTGATCCAAAAGAACGAAGAAGAGGGAAAGGGGGACAAAGAACAGATGGGAGAAACAGAATAAAAAATGACAAGATGACAGACTTAAACCTAACCATATCCACAATCACATTAAATGTAATATTCTAAAATCCCCAATTAAAAGGCGGAGACTTTCAGACTGGATTAAAAAAAAAAAAAGCAAGACTCAACTATAGGCTACCTACAACAAACATACTTTAAAATAAAGACATAGAGGCTAAAAGTAAAAGGATAAAAAAAGATATACTAACACTAAATAAAATAAATCTGGAGTATTTATATTAATCATATAAAGTAGATTTTAGAGCAAAGACTATAACTGGGAACAAAGAAGTTGATTTCACAGTGATAAAGAGGTCAATTCATAAAATGGACAATTCTAAATATTTATGCACCTAATAACAGAGCTTCACAATACAGAAATGAAAAACTGACAGAACTGTAAGGAGAAATAGACAAATGCACAATTATACAGAGAGATTTCATTACTCTTTCCTCAATAACGGATAGAGTTAAGTAGATAGAAAATCAGTAAGTAAACAGAAGACTGCGAATACTATCATCCAAGTTGAACTAATTGATATGTAAAGAACACTCCACTAAGCATTTGAAGAGTACAAATTCTTCTTCACCAGCATGTGAAATTTACCAAGATAGACCATATTCTGGGCCAAAAAAAGGCTCAATAAATTTAAAAGGATTTTAAGTCACACAAAGTATTGTCTTATCACAATGGGATTAAAATAGAAATCAAGAACAGAAATACATCTGGAAAAAAATCAAGTATTTGGAAATTAGGTAACATACTTCTAGCTAATCCATGGGTCAAGGAAAAAATCAAAAGGGAAAGTAGAAAAAGACTTTGATCTAAATGACATTGAATATACAATATATCAGAACTAAAAATTCAGGGGAAATTTATAGCACTTAAATGCCTATATTAAAAAAGAAAAAAAAAGGGGGGGTGCCTGGGTAACTCAGCTGGTTAAGTGGCTGACACTTCATTTTGGCTCCAGTCATGATCTTGGGTCCTAGGACTGAGCCCTGCATCAGGCTCCTTGCTCAGTGGGGAGTCTGCTTGAGGATACTCTCTCCTTCTCCCTCTGCCCCTACCCCCACTCGTGCTCTCTCTCTCTCTCTCTCACTAAAATAAATCTTAAAAAAAGAAAAACAAAGTTCTCAAATCAATAACCTCAGCTTTCTAAATTAAGTAGTAAAATAAGAACAAATTAAATCCACATAAAAGGAAATGTTTGCAGAAATTAACAATTTGATCCTAAAATTTATAAAGAAATGTAAAGCACCTAAAATAGTCAAAAGAGTTTTGAAAAAGAACAATGCTAGGGCATCTAGGTGGCTCAGTCAGTTAAGCCTCTGACTCTTGGTTCCTGCTCAGGTTATGATCTCGGGATCCTGGGATCGAGTCCTACATTGGGCTCCATGCTCAGCGGTGAGTCTGCTTCTCTGCCTCTCTCCGCCTCTCCCTCTGCCCCTCCCCCCACTCACACACACTCTAAAATAAATAAATAAATCTTTAAAAAAAAAGAAAAGAAAAAGAACAATGCTGAAGGACTTACACTACTTTGCTCAGGACAGTATAAAGCTATAATAAGCAAGACAGTATGTTATTGTGCAAAGATAGAGAAAACAATATTGACATTTGATTTTTATTATATTGTCAATTATGCCTTTATATTGTCAATTGATTTCCAACACAGGTATGAAAGCAATAGGTAAAGAACTGTTCAATAAATGGTGCAGAAACAAATGGATATCTATATGCAAATAAAACAAACCTTAACTCTTATCATATACTATATACAAAATTAAGTCAATATGAATCATAGACCTAAATGTAAGAGTTAAAACTATAAAACATCTAGACAAAAACATAAGAGAAAATCTCAGTGTCCTTGAGTTTGCCAAAGATTTCTTAAATATGACATAAACCCACAAATTATAAAAGGGAAAAAAGTCAACAAATTGGATTTCATCAACATTAAAAATGTTTACCCTTCAGAAGGCACCACTGTGAAAATGTAAAAGCAAGCCACAGACCAGGAAAACATGTATTTGCAAAATATATATCTGACAAAGGACTTGTATCTAGAGTATATAAGGAACTCTTAAAACTCAGTAAGATGATAAAGAACTTAGTAAAAATAGGCAAAATACTTAAAGAGACACTTCACCAAAGAATATATTTGGATGGTATATAAGCACATGAAAAGATGATATTACTAGCCATCAGAGAAATGCAAATTAAAGCCACTATGAGATAATACTATACAACCACTAAAATGCCTACAATTAAAAAGCTCACTATACCAAGTCTTGGCATGGATGTAGAACAACTGGAACTCTCAAACATTGTTAGTGATAATGTAAAATTTAGAAGTTTGGCAGTTTTTAAAAAGGTAAATATAAACCTTCCATATGTCCCAGATATTCCACTGTCCATTCATCTAAGAGAAATAAATGCATATATACACAGAAACTCTTGTACACAAATGTTCATAGCAGCTTTATGTATAATAGCTGAAAGTGAAAATAAGTCAAATAGCTACCAATAGTTGAAAGGGAAAACAGATTGTCATATATCTGTACAATGTAATACTACTCAACAGTAGAAGAGGAATGAAGTATACATACACACAACATAGATGAATATAAAAATAGTTACGCTGAGTGGAAGAATTCTAGAATCTGTAAACTATAGTGACAAGAAGTAGATTAGCAGTCACCTGGAAGGAAAGGAAGTGATGGGGAAGGGAATGGAGGGAATACAAAAAGGCACCAGAAAATTTTGGGGGGCTGATGGATATTCATTATATCTTGAGTGTGGTGATATGTGTATACATCAAATTGTACACTTTAAATGTGCTTTATTGTATGTCAATTATACCTCAATGAAAGTGTTAAAAACAATAAGGAAAAATATGGCATAGTTAACACAATCACTATGTTATTCATAATTATTTTATTGCTTTTAAAGATTTCTAAGTGTTTAACATCAAGCCCCAAGAAAAGCCAGGTCTTTCTAGGCAAAGGACCAGGAAAATGGCAGACTAGCAAGACAGAAAACTTGTAGACAACCAGCTCCCTACTCTACCCAAACACCACAGATAAAACTGTGGCCCTACCTACATCACCTTCAGTAAAGGCCAAGTGGGAAACTTGGATATCAACTCCAGCCTAGCTGTAAGGAGGTGCCCTTCTTACCTCCCCATTGGGAAGATGTCAGAGAAGACTGAGTAGAGAGCTGGGACCTTCATCCTTGCCTGGCCATAACAAGGTTTCCCCACTCCTTGGTGTCAGTAGAAACCATATGGTAAGTCTGGGCTTCCACTTCCACCTAATGGTAAGAAGGCACTCCTCCCTGCAAGGGTGGTATCAGTGGAGGCCTCATGGGGAGCCTGAACTTCCACCTCTGCCTAGCAGTAACAAGGCATCCTCTTCCTGACTAGAAAGGTTGTCAAGGAAGGTTAAAGAGGGAACCTAGATATCCACGCCCACCTGGCATGAACCAGGCAGTACCCACCTTCCCTCACAGGTGTAATGTCAGAGGAGGCCTGCTAAAACTGATATAAGTAAGATCCAGAACTTATAGCAAAATACTCAAAATGTCCAGGATTCAATTAAGAATCACTTATTAGAGCACCGGATATAGTATGGAAGTGCTGAATCACTAAACTGTACACCTGAAACTAATATTACACTGTATTTTAACTAACCAGAGTTTAAATAAAAACTTAAAAAAAAAACACTCATCATACTAAGATCCAGGAAGACCTCAACCTAAAGAGAAAACAAAATCAACAGAAACCAATACTGAGATCACAAGAGATTAGAATTATCTGAATAGGATTTTAAATCAGCGATCATAATAAGCTTCTTCAAGGAGCAATTAGGAATACAATAGAAAAAATGGAAAAAAACAGGAAGTCTCAGTAAAGGAAGAGAAGTTATAAAGAAGAACCAAATGGAAATTTTAGAACTGAAAAATACAATAGCCAAATTAAAAACTCAATGGATGGGCTCAACAGCAGAAGGAACTGAACGGTGGGAAGAATCAGAAACCTTGAAAACAGAACAATAAAATAGGCGTAAGATTAAGCAAACTATAGTACATCCATACCAGAGAATATTACTCAACAATAAAAAGGAAAATCTATTGATACAGGCAACAAATTGGATGTCTCTCAAAAGTATCATGCTCAGTGAACAAAAGTCAATCTCAAAAGGTTACATACTGTATTTTCTTTAAATAATACTAAAGAAATGACAAAGTTTTACAGATGGAAATATAGTGGTTGCCAGAAGTTAGGGATAAGTGAAGGATGGGAGGGGGCGGGGCTTATTCCAAAGGGGTAGGAGGCAAGCGGAAGACCTTTGTGGTGATGGAATAGTGTTATCTCTTGGTTGGTTATACATATCTTCACATGTGATAAAATGACATACAGAGTATCAATGTCATTTTTCTGGTTTGATATAGCACTCTAGTTATGTAAACTGTAACCACTGGAGGAAATTGGATAAAGGGTACGGGACTTCTCTGTACTATTTTTGCAACTTCCTGTGGATTTTTATTTATTTATTTATTTATTTATTTATTTATTTATTTAAGGTTTTATCTATTTATTTGAGAGAGAGAGAATGAGAGACAGAGAGCACAAGAGGGAAGAGGGTCAGATGGAGAAGTAGACCCCCTGCTGAGCAGGGAGTCCGATGTGGGACTCGATCCTGGGACTCCAGGAACACGACCTGAGCCGAAGGCACAGTCGCTTAACCAACTGAGCCACCCAGGCGCCCTTCCTGTGAATTTTAAAAATAAAAGCTTATTTTAAAATATTCTAATAATTTATATTCAAATATATACTAAATTTTATATTAATTAACATGTTATGTATGATTTATATTAAATTATATAATATTTATTTTAACATAAAATGTTAAAAAAGAAAAATAAAATCAAGACATTGGAAATAACTAGAAGCACAATTTAATAAATATGAATGATGGTTATGAGTGATAGGTAAGACTCTGCAGGCTGGACAGACATCCTAGAGTTGGAAAACAAAAGCATTATACTTTGTATCCAAAGTACATAGTACCAAATCACTGACTACCAAAGAGAAATGAAATTGAAGGTTACTCTAATTCAAGTATAGGTTACACACCACTAGAGAACAGTTATTTTCAAACTTGGGAACATTATCTTTTGGATAACAAGATAGAGAACAATGATGGTATATAGTAGGCTATCAATATATATTTGTTGAATGCATGAATGGGTAAGCCAGTTTCCTTTTTTTTTTTTTTCAGTTTCCTTCTTATCTATGTCATTATTGTTACATTCTCTCAGCCTTTAAAAACTTTTTTGGGGGGAGAGGGATAGTTAGGGGAGACCAGAATTTTGGCTCTTTGGTGATAAATGATTCTTTTTTTTTTTTTTTCCTTAGGGTGGAGTGTTAATAGAATTTTGTTTCCCCCAGAAGTAAAATAGTTTAAAAACCATTGTTCCAAAGCACCAATTTCTAATTGTTAGGCAGTGCTAGGCCTATGACCATTTGATTGGGAGATCTTATCTAAATCATTTTAAGTTAAAGTGACTTTGAATTAATTTTGGTTGGAGAATTTCACAGTAACCATTAATAAGATTGTTAATACTCTGGGATACCACCCTAGATGACAAGATGTCAGAGTGATCAAGATGCCATAGAGAGAATGTTGCTCCTTAGATAAATACAATGATCTCAGCTCCAGCCATTTAATAATAAAGTCACTTTATAAAAATATGGGAGATGAGATTATCTAATAAAGGTTTATCTGGGTAGCATTAATAAAGAAAGATGCAAGGGTAAAAGTAGGAAGGATTTTCCAAGAATACAAAAAAAAAAAAAGGAAAACTAACAGTTTTCTTTGGTGTCTTTCTCTTATTAGGTAATACATTAATAGGGAATTTCCACTAAGACAGAGGGTCTCAAGAGCAAGGAATGAATGGGGGTGGTAGTGGTGGAAGAAAACAAAAATAAGGCAAGATAAGAAGAGATTTTGCAGGTAAGGTTCGGTACTAGACCAAGGTAGTGGCAAAAAGGAAGGACAAAGAGGAGTACAAATTTTCTTTTGGTCTAATCTCATTATCCTCTTCTCAGCTCAAAAAATGTCCATTATGCCCACCTCTCCCTTTCTGGCTAGCTCATTGCTTGTCCCTATTGTATCTATTGATACCTAATCAAGATTTATTATAGCTGAGCCTCCCCATAGACTCTGGCAGGTCAATGTTAGTCTGGTTTTCAAAAGGAAAGTTCAATGCAGTTGACAGATGAAATGCAATTAAAGTCTAGAGCCTCAAATCTCATTGGTTTAAATCTTATGCCTGATAATCACCCATCATCATATCCTTTTTAGTCAGAGGGCACTAAAGCTAACTGATGCATCAGACAGAGAACTCCAAACCATGCTGCTCTGGGGAAATGTGCATAATGTACCTCAAATATCAAGGACTGGCTTCGGTGCTCACAAGCACTATAACCAGTGAAGCCTCTCTAGTGCTAGGTCCAAATATAACACATCAAGCCACTAATTGTTTTCATTTAGTGAAGCTCTTTAAACGTTTAATAATTTACTTTCATTATACTGCCAAAGTCGAGGTCACATAAGGGAGCAGCTGCAGCATTCTGTAGGGATAATTCATAGTTTTCCATTCAATCTAGATACTTCAGTTGCATTGTCATATTTTCAAACTGATAAATCTGATTATCTTTAGAGAGCATACCACTTGCTCCCTTCAGAAAACATTTTTCATTCACCAATAAACATCTCATCAGAGATGTTTGATTGCCCACCAAATGTATGTTCCTGTAATAGATACTTAAGACACAAGAACAAAAAAATGGAAAGCAAATTTCTCTTCTCAACGGTCAGTCAGAAATGGATATAATGACATGGTTGCTTGCAAAGCAGGACAATCACTAAAGCTCAAAGGCTTCTAGGAAATCTCCTTCACTCTCAGGAAGGCTGGTATGCCCTGCCTATTTCCAGAAAATACTTTCATGGCTTAAATGCATTTATGTAAGGGCATCAGGAATTGTATTCTACCAATCAGCTTTGTAAAGCTCATCCATGGTCATGGATTCCAAAGACCATCAATCCAGAAACTCTCTACCAAAGCCCAATTTCAAGCCATAAGATGCTAGTAGCGGAGCTATATTTTCCATAGGCCACAGCAAATCCAAAATCATTCCCATTTTTCTGGGCACAAGGTGATATGCAGGTATTTCCAGCTAACAATAAAAGTAGCTTCTTTGTCCCATAGTACCTATGCAAAGAAATAAACACTTTCCCTTCCTAACACCATGAAGAATACAATCTTACCTATCAACATCTGAAAGGCCATGAGTTTTAGTTATTAACTTTGCTGAGTTCTAAGGATAACAACTTTTATTAATTTCATCCTTCAGAATATAAAGGGAAATCACCTTTCCTCTTCGTCCTTTATTATTTCCATCCAGGTCAGTTTGCTTAATGAATGTACTGATTAGTTATGACTGTCCATCATCTTTAAAATGAATTTGAGGGGTGCCTAGGTGGCTCAGGGGTTTAAGGGTCTGCGTTCAGCTCAGGTCGTGATCCTGGGGTCCTGGAATCAAGCCCCACGTCGGGCTCTCTGCTCCGTGGGAAGCCTGCTTCTCTCTTTCCCTTTGCCTGCTGCTCTGCCTGATTGTGCTCTCTCTCTCTCTCTGTGTATCAAATAATAAAATTTTAAAAAAATAAAATTAATTTGAAAAGTAGATTTGGAAAACACATTATTTGTGTTTGGAGGTGGACTGGGCACTCATAAAGCCAGGCTGTCCACAGTCCACACATCTGAGTTATGCACACACTATACCAAGTGTCACAAAATGCTTTATTCAGCCAGCTGGAGACACAGATTTCACACTGAGGAGTGCAGTGCTTCCTATAGGAACAATGCCCCTGTGGGTAGTCAATAAATCTTTATTAAAACCTTCCTCACAGAAAAAGGGAGAGACAAGTGAACCAGGGGAGGGCTAGTTGGAAGCTTCTGTAGCTGTTTCAGGAGGGAAGACTTATTGGAAACAAAAGGGAATGTCTGTAACCTTTCTAGCAGAGGGCATTGGGGACTGAGAGAAGTGGCCACATATCATTCATAAAGGGGATTGGGTAGTCATTTCAAGCCTTTGGCAACTAGATTGCTATGCACCAAAAGTACACAACCTCCTGTGTATAAAGCATTGCTACATTTCCCTATTGTCACCAATAGCATCTGCTTTTGAAAAGTAATGCTCAGGGGTTATACAGTAAATATATATACCTTTCTAGGTAACTTATCCAGTACCTTCAGCTATCCAGAATTAGCCAATAACCTAGAAGACAGACAATAATATACATTCTAATGATCAAGCATTAAGATGTATATTTGCTCATAAAAATATAGCAAAACATAACATTAGGGTTAGGTTATCATAATAGGATTCCTTATGTCTTCAATGGATAGTCACTGGTAAAATTGTGTCTAAAAATAACAAGCATATTTATCTGGTTCCAGGGGCACAACTGATTAGGAATGGGGAGCTTCCAAATACATCAAGTAGTAACAGCTGACAGCAGTGGAAGAGATTAAAGAACTATAAAAAGCAGATATGAAATTTAAAAAGCATAGCAGTCTGGAGACATTTAGTATAGGGGCAAACAGTTCTATTCATATCAAGTATACCCAGTGGAACAGTTATAGTAGAGCAAAGCAAAAACTTGAGTCATAATGTTGGCAAAACTCTAACCTTGTCCTGATTTGGTCATCTAGTATTACACGAATAGCTCCAAGCAGAAGGCCTTCTTGAAGTGGTGTCAGACAGTGGGGGGAGAGGGGGAAACAAGGCACTTACTAGTCATATGGCTTCAGATGCATCAGTTAATCATTAAGTCTCAGATTTTTTTTATCTGTAAAATGTGGATACTTACTACTTCCCTTACAGGACTGTCATAATGACCAAATAAGATACTGTACGTAAAAGCACTTAGTAAAACATAAACTGTTAAAAAATGGTAGCTTTCCATTTATTTCGTTCTGCTTACTCCAAAATGGGACTATAAGAATCCATAGTGGTTATCTTATTTTTTTCAAAACACTCTGTGCTTTCTTATTTAACATAATGCTCCTTCTCTTATATTTGCCAGGCATTATGATGCCATCACTCTAGGTAGAACTGAACCCTATAGGCATCCTTGATTCCTTCCTTTCCATTCATATCTAAGCAATAACCCTCGCGATCTTTTTAACCCTTCCTATAACTTTCCATTCCTTCTGATACATCCTTGTCCAGACCCTTAGAGCTCATCTCTAACTGGTTTTCTTATATCTCGTTTCCCCCAACTCACTTGAACTTTCCTATATCTGCTGTAAAGACAGCTTTATGTATGTCATCCCCTGGACCAAAAGCTTTCACTGTCTTCCCAGTGCCTTCAGGATAAAATCCAAACTCACCAAACTGGCATTCATAAAAACCCATGGGAGGAATTTATCACCTGGTCTCAAGAAAATCTGTGCTTGCTTCTTCTGAGAAATTGGTTCATTTTTACCTCATGGACCCCTGCAAATCTTATAGCTAATATTTCCCTCTGATCTGTCTGCTAAGACACTCAGAGTCAAACTTAGGGTACAGCTATAAAATCCCTAATTCTGTGTACTCAGTCTAAATCTTACCATGGCCTCATTTCAGTTTCTTACATTTATTTTCCCTTCACACTCATTTCTCTGTCAATTTGTTCATCCTGTTATTATTGTATTAGTTTCTCAATAAACCAACTCAAATCTGTTAGAATGAGGTAGAGTATAAAATGATATGTGAGACTAAAAAAAAATACATGACCATATGAACAGAGGTGGAAAAAAAAGACTGGGTAGCAAGAGAGGGAGCAAGAATGAAGATGAAAACGATATTCACCGATATAAAAATAAATATTAGTTCAACTGTAAGGAAAGTAGAGAGAACTCTTTGAGGAACATTTACTATGAGCATTTGTAATAATCTAACAGGGAAATAAATAACAAATCTGTTCTTGACAACATCTCTGAAAACAGGAAGTTCTACTGCTAACCCTTGTGTCTTAAAATATATTACCAAACAAAAATTTAATGAAGTCAAAGCTAAGCAGAATATGATGATGACTTACATTTGTACTGCTTTGCTGCTTACAAAGCCCTTTCACATACAGTATCTCAATGGAACCATTCCGGACTATTCTGTTGTAGAAGCCATTCACATTGGCAAGAAGCTGTTGCAAGCAGCATTCTCCATATCTGGGTCTTTAAAGATGTGGTATTTGCTGTAATAGAAAGTCGTATGGTATGTTGTTTGTCCCCTCTCTCTAAATCCTTCTCTACTGGCATTTCATCTTGTTCTTTAAATCACCAAATTCTACCATGCCAATGTTAGTCTGATCTCTTTACACGTTCTTATATTGAGCCTCTTTTCAGACACTCGATCCAACCCTCCCTTCCTTCCCCTCACCTCCCAGCCCCCAAAGAACAGCTTTCCACTTCTTTGCACGCCCGGACCACTCCCTCTCAAACCTCTACCTTTCCAAGAAGGCATTTGTTTTTGAAGCATTTCAGCTATGAAGACCACCCACTATGGAGCTCACTTATTGTTCTCATTCTATATTGTACTGTACCAACTTGTATCTTTAGATTGTACACTCCTCAGAGAAAGGATTTTCTTCTTTGTTTAGTGCAATCAACCTATTGTAAAGTACTGTGTATACTTACAGACTATCACTAATGCGGTTCTTCCTGGGTTTCACTGGAATTATCTTAGTCATGTGATTTTACTTGGACATCATTTTTCTTTCCCTGTATTATTTGGGGCCCTCTTCCAGATTTTTTTAAAAGTAAAAAATTAGCACTTTCTGCTTTTAAGAATGCCGTCAGCTACACATTTGAACGTACATGCTTCATCCTGCTTTATTCTATTTCTTACAGATAACAATATCAAATTAAATACCTTCCAAGAGTCTGCTACAAAGGTAAAACACAAAGCCATTTTCCTTCTGGCTAATCTACAGTTAATCTTATTCACTCCTGCTGTACAGAAAAATGACACTGGTCCACTTGGAATTGGATATATTCCAGCTATCACTAGTTATAATGCTATATCAGGGTGGAACAATGCTGGCTAAAAATAATGAAGTCATTGATTTCCCTAAAACAAACAGAGGAGAAAGAAACTTTAAGAGACACAGAGTTATTGAATAATAAATTCCATTTTTCAATTAATGCAAATATTTAATGACGAAGTAAACTTTAAAAATAAAAATGCATTAGAGGATAAACAGATCAGATAGTATATAAATTGTATGGGACCAGGAGTCAGACATAATCCCAAATCCCTTCAGCAATTGGTTTCATAAATATTAACATGGAGAAAAAATTATGTCTTTTTTTTTTACAAACTTGTCTCAAATTTCTGCTCAAAAAAATATTTGCTGAATATAAATGTTGTTCCTAGGTTTAAGTAACAGTAAAAAAAAAAAAAAAAAGCCCAAATGTGGGCAATGGAAGAGGGAGAAGCAAGCATACTAGAATAATCCATAAACTGTGATTGTCAAACTCTTTCTAAAAACATAGAGGTAACACTAAATCTTCTTTCTCTAGGAAAATCTAGTCCATGTCATTGGAGCACTTCTATATAAGGTTCCTATTTCATCCAAGTCATGGGCTATAGTCTTACTCTCCATCCCACTGGAGTTTTGACTTATGCTCAATTATCTGGATGAATCACAATGCCCAATCCTTACTTACTCTTTGTTATACAGATGGAGATGGATGCCTTCTAAACACTGTATCTGACATTTGCAAGTACTCTTAAAGAAAAGTTACAAAGAAGAGCATATGGTAATAAAACTAGAGGGATACAAACATGAATTATTTTAGCATCTAAAGTACATTTAAGTATAAACCCTACTTCAGAGTGATACACAACAAAAATGCAAACAAATTGCTTGAGAAGGATGACTCCATAGCCAAGAGATGCTATTAAGTTCATATCTGTAGCCACATAAAGAGTCTGTTCCATAGAGAGACTGCACCCATATGGAGATCTTTGCACAAAGATCCATCAAATCCTGGCAGTGCAGACATATCAGGACAGGTGTGGTTTCTATCACCAATGCCCCTTAGTGAGCATTTCAGAGGTGTGTGGCTAATAGAAAATAAAATATGATGTGGCAGGTGAGGTCAAGATGATTAAAATTTGGATTATTAAAACGGCATCTTGACACTGTATCTACAATGGCTTTATTATGAAATTTCAGCTTTCTGTTCGTAATGCTTTGCAGTGCCCCCCCCCCCCCGGGCAGAATTAAATGTGTAAGATTTTCTTCCTTATGGACATGTTTCTGTTAAGCAGCTCACATAGTATCTGCTGGGATGAAGTTAGAATATCTTTTCAGTTATAAGGAAAGGAGTATGGTATTACAATAAGTGTATACCAGATGATAACGTTTTACTTCCTAAAAGATATATTGGATTAACATGATTTAATCTTGATCATGGATCAAGATTATCAGGATCATACAGTCAATACTATTCAAAAAAGAGAGATTTCATGCTCAACCTTGGAATTAAGCTGGCTAAGTAAATGTTAACTGTGAATTATCACACTTGACCAGCCATGTTTGGTCAGCACCCTCTTTAATTACTAAGTTATTTGCAGCACACCCTTTAATTACTAAAGGGACTTAGCTTAACTAGTTTCCTCTGAGTTCAGTAGGATCTACCAGGACTTTCTCCTAGGCTACATTCAGAAAAATTAGAAAATCAAAAGGACCTGGAGACTAACCAACACTGGGAAAGAGAAAGGGGACTCATGTTAAATTCAAGTCAGAGTTCACCACTAATTGTCCTCCCCTTAACTAACCCTCACATTTCTCTGGTTCGAGTAGAATTTTTAAAAATAATTGGTGTATTGCTAGAAATCACATAGGACCAGAAAACAAGAGAGCTCACTTCATGCAAATGACAAATTAGCATGTGATCACAACCTAGTAGTAACAAGGAAAGGTTATGAAAGCAAACCTTTCACACCTCTTCTAGAGTTTTATCCTCTTCTTCCCCACACAAAGCAGACATAAAACCATACATTTGTATTATAAACAAGTTGCTACTAAATCAGAGCCCCCAAAAAGCATTTTCCTGTACAGGTTTATTTGTAGTAATGTAGTCCAAAGTCAATGCAAAGAAGCACCATTACTATAGAGCCTCCAAGAGGGTATGGGAATATCTTTGTCTTTGTAATGGGATTTTACTTGAGTAAAAGGAAAGATGTCCTGACAGTCAAAGTCCTAAACACAGAAATGGCTTAGAAGGAGGTTATAAATTTCATTCCCAAGGGCCCTTTATTTATTTTAAAGGAATATAAAACTATCTATTGGGGCACCTAGGTGGCTCAGTCAGTTAAGTGTCTGACTCTTGATCTCAGCTCAGGTCTTGATCTCAGGATCCTGAGTTTAAGCCCCACACTGGGCTCCATGCTGGGCATGGAGCCTGAGTAAACAAAACAAAACAAAACAAACCCACAAAAAAACCCAAAAAACTGTTGACCACTGTTTACCATTATTTACAATAAACAATATACAGTTGGATAACATTCTGATTACTACAAAGTTACTGCTTTTCCTGGTTTCTGTTGAACTAGTAACTCAAATACTGAGAAGACTGAGGCTACATCTAAGGTGAGTTGGAGTAAAGAAAAACATGCAAGTCAAAGAATTTAGAATACAGAAGTTTGTTAACCCATTTATTCCAGTAGGTCCTAAACTGTCAACATCTCTAACCATCTGATTATGATTAGGTTTCCATGAACAAAGTCTTAGACATTCCATGAATCATGACCTTTTAATCAATGCAACACAAGGATTTCAACTTTTTTTTAAGATTTTATTTATTTATTTGACAGAGAGAGACACAGTGAGAGAGGGAACACAAGCAGGGGGAGTGGGAGAGGGAGAAGCAGGCTTCCCGCTGAGCAGGGAGCCTGATGCCGGGCTCGATCCTAGGACCCTAGGATCATGACCTGAGCTGAGGGCAGATGCTTAACAACTGAGCCACCCTGGCGCCCCGGATTTCAACTTCTTGAAAAGGAATGGTTCACTAGAAGGAACCTTTGAAGTTTAAGTAAGTTTTGCTTACCTAATTAAAACACACCAGGACTTGTCTAGTTTTCTCATTTGGGTGGGGAGGTTGTTGGTAGTGATAAAATTTTCCATTTGGTGATCTTGCAAATAAACTTGCATTTATATGACTGTAGATAGGGATATGGATTCTGATACAGCTGCTTTTAAATTGTGCAATATATATATTTTATATATATAAATATAATGTAAACATTATATTTAAATTGTCCAATTAGTTGCAAAATTTGAAAGGCTAAGACTTCAGGAAAAATTTCTATTTAACTTCAAGTGATTTCTTAGGTTGCTGAAAATGACGGCATCCCAGAAACACAGGCTTATCCATGATTATAAAATGCTATTTTTGTTTTGGTGAATGTTAAAAAAAGAAAACCATTTACATATGTATTTTTATGTATACAAACACAAAAAAACCCCAAACAAAAAAACCAGAATGGCATATGGAAGTTCAACAAAATTCTGATAGAGTAATGATTATGACGATTTCCCCCAACATTTAGAAAAGGTGTTCTCTCATGCAGGAGAATAATATACCATAGTCTCAAATATTCTTTTCTGATAAAGGAAAGTTCAAGCTAACCGTGCTCTAGATGCAAAAAACATCCCAACAACTCCCCCAATACTACCTCAAAATGAACATATCAAACTTGACTTTCATTAGAATGTTATTTCTTCACACTAATAAATCCAAAAACCAAGACCTAGATTTTACATATATAAAAAACAACACAAACAATTATTGAGCTTCATCTTCTGGACAATGCCAAGTTAGTCTCTCTTCATAAAAAGCAATTACAATTTGAGGACACTTCATATTTGCCTCTTTTGCCAGCACCAAGTCTGCCTCAACTGAATCTTTCCATTTCATGAGAAACATTAATTTTCCACTGATGTCTGTGGCACCAATTATTCCTTCAGGATCAAGACCTCTGGCAAAGCCTCTTGTCTATCAGCAGCATCTCTTCTCTTCTTTGATTTGCTGTCATCTGATTCACTGTCAGATACAGGTTTTCTTTTTGTACCATATTTTTCTTTACCAGCTTTTTGAGAATTAAGAAATGCTTCAATTAACTCTGGACAATGAAAATTTTCTTCAGGTTCCCAAGTACTGTCAGCATCTGTAAATCCCTTCCACTTCAGGAAATACTCCACCTTCCCATTCACTACATGTCCACCACAATGTTTTCAGGATCTGCCTCTTCTACTTTTGTACTGTTTCCAATTCTGTTTCCCATTTTGTTTGCAATGTAGTTTTATTGGACTTGAAGACTTGAAGTCTTTTTTATTTCAGACTTGAAGAGCTATTATTCACCTCCTTGGAGCAGTTCTGGGTCCCGGGTCTGCAGTGTCTCCCCCTTTATTTATTAATGGAGATTTTGCCCTGCAAACCCTTAAATTTTTAAAAGTAATTAAATGTATCAATCTTTTATTGGATCTTCATTTTGAAATACAATTAGAAAAGTTTTTCCCCTTATGCTGGTTATAGGATTTACCCATATTTTCTTTGAATACTTGTGTTGTTTCAGGTTTGCATTTAAATCTCTGACCCATTTGGAGTCTATGGTATCTTTTCCCAAATGGCTGTTCTGGTTATCTATCGACGTATAACAAACTACCCCCAAACCTAGTGGCTTAAAATAAAATTTGTTTTATTAGATTCGATAGCTCTGTGTGTAGATTTGACTCAGCTGGGCAGTTCTGCTAATCTTTCTCAAGTTCTCTTGTACAGTTGCAGTACTTGATGGCTGGGGCTGGAGTTATTTAAAGGCTTGATTTTAATGCTGGGAAGGCAGGACGTCTCTCCTTCTGCATGTAGTTCCAGGGCTGCTTCTCTCCATATGCCCTCTCCATTTAGTCTTTCCAGTAGGGTAGCTGGACTGCTTCTTGCTCTTCTCTTCCTTTTTCTTTTCATTTTTAAACAGTTTTTATTGTGATAGATTTCATATACCATAAAATTCACCTATTTATGGTATACAGTTTAATGGTTTTCAGTACAGAGTTGTACAACCATCACCACAATGTAACTTGAAAGTATTTTTAACATCCCAGAAAGAAACCCTGTACTGATTAGCAGTCATTCCTCATTCCTGCTGCAGCCTTCATCCCTGTTCTAGCCTCAGTCACTGATCTATTTTTCTGTCTGTATGAATTTGTACATTCTGGATATTTCATATAAAGGGAATAATATAATATATAGTCTTTTTGACCAGTTTTTTACTTAGCATGCTTCAAGGTTTATCCATCTTGTAGCATATATCAAAACTTCCTTTCTTTTTTAATACAAATAATAATCCATTGTATAGTGACATCACAATTTGTTTACCCAAATATCTGTTGGTGGACATTTAGGTTGTCTCCTCTTTTTGGCTATTATGAATAATGCTTCTTTGAACATCTTTGTACAAATTTTTGTGTGGACATATGTTTTGATTTCTCAAGTATATACCTAATAGTGGAATTGCTGGGTCATCAGTTTAAAGTTTTTTTTTTTAAACACCATTAAATTTTTTTTTCATCATGATTAAGTGTACTCTTTAATCCTCATCCCCTATTACCCCCATTTCCCCACTGCCATCACCTCTGGTAACCATCAGTTTGTTCCCTACAGTTAAGAGTCTATTTCTTGGTTTGTCTCTCTTTTTCCCCTTTGCTCGTTTATTTCTTAAATTCTACATATGAATAAGATCATATTGTATATTCTTTGACTTACTTCACTTAGCATTATACTCTCTACCTCTATCCATATTGTTGTAAATGTTAATATTTCATTCTTTTGCACTGCTGAATTATACACACACACACACACACACACACACACACACACATATCAATCACTTCTTTATCCATTCATCAATGGACATTTGGACTGCTTCCATACTTCGGCTATTGTAAATAATGCTGCAATAAGCATAAGGACATAAAGGTGCATGTATCCCTTTGAAATAGTGTTTTTGTATTTTTGGGGTAAATACCCAGTATTGCTGGCTCATAGGGTAGTTCTATTTTTAACTTCTTGAGGAATCTCCATACTGTTTTCCATAGTGGCCGCACCAGTTTGCATTCCCACAAATAGTGCAAAAGGTTCCTTTTCCACCACATTTTTGTTTCTTGTGTTTTTCATTTTAGCCTTCTGCCAGGTGTGAGGTGATATCTCATTGTAGTTTTGATTTCTTTTTCACTGATGATGAATGATGTTGAGCATCTTTTCATCTGTCTGTTGGCCATCTACAGGTCTCCTTTGGAGAAACATCTGTTCATGTCTTCTGCCCATACTGTAATTGGATTATTTGTTTTTTGGGTGTTGAGTTGTATCAGTTCTTTATATATTTTGGATAGTAACCCTTTATTAGATGTGTGGTTTGCAAATATCTTCTCCGATTCAGTAGCTTGCCTTTTAATTTTGTTCATTGTTTCCTTCATTGTGCAGAAACTTTTTATTTTGATGTAGTCCACAATAGTTTATTTTTGCTTTTGTTTCCCTTGCCCCAGGAGACCTATCTAGAAAAATGTTGTTACCACCAATGTCTGAGAGATTACTGCCTGTGCTCTCTGAAAGGCTTTTTATGGTTTCAGGTCTCACATTTAGTCCTTAATCCATTTTGAGTTTATTTTTGTGTATGATGAAAATGGTCCAGCTTCATTCTTTTGAAATGTGGCTGTCCAGTTTTCCCAATACCATTTGTTTAAGAGACTGTCTTTTCCCCATTGGATATTCATTTCTCCTTTCTTGAAGATTAATCGACCATATAGTTGTGGGTTCATTTCTGAGTTTTCTATTCTGTTCCATTGATCTATGTGTCTATTTTTGTGCCAGTGTCATACTGTTTTGATCACTGCAGCTTTGTAATATAACTTGAAGTCTGGAATTGTGATGCCTCCAACTTTGCTTTTCTTTTTCAATGTTACTTTGGGTATTCAGGGTCTTTTGTGGTTCCATACAAATTTTAAGATGTTTGTTCTAGCTCTGTGAAAAATAAGAGCTCAGGTTCTTTTTTGTATTTTGGTATTTTATAGGGATTGCTTTAAATGTGTGATTGTTTTGGGTAGTATAGACATTTTAATGATATCTGTTCTTCCAGTCCATGAGCATGGAATGTCATTCCCATTTCTTTGTGTCATCTTCAATTTCTTTCATCAGTGTTTTATAGTTTTCAGAGTACAGGTCTTTCACCTCTTTGGTTAGGTTTATTCCTAGATATTTTATTGTTTTTGGTGCAATTGTAAATGGGATTGCTTTATTTCTCTTTCTGCTATTTCATTATTAGTGTACAGAAATACAGATTTCTGTACATTGATTTTATATCCTGCAACTTTACTGAATTCATTTATCAGTTCTAGCAGTTTTTGGTAGAGTCTTTTGGGTTTTCTATATACAATATCATGTCATATGCATAAAGCCAGAGTTTTGCTTCTTCCTTTGCATGCCTTTTATTTCTTTAATGTTGTCTAATTGCTGTGGCTAGGACTTCCAGTACTATGCTGAAGAAAAGTGGTGAGAGAGGACATCCTTATCTTGTTCCTGACCTTAGAGAAAACCCTCTCAGTTTTCCCCCATTGAGTATGATGTTGTCTGTGGGTTTTTCATATAAGACCTTTATTATATTAAAATATATTCCCTCTAGACTACTTTGCAGAGAGTCTTAAACATGAATGGGTGTTACACTTTGTCAAATGCCTTTTCTGCATCTGCTGAAATGATATGATTTTTATTCTTTCTTCTATTGATGTGATATATCATGCTGAGTTTTGTGAATATCGAAGCACCCTTGCATTCTGCAAATAAATCCCATTTGATCGTCATGTATGATTTTTTAAATATATTGTTGGATTGGGTGCTAATATTTTGTTGAGGATTTTTGCATCTATATTGATGACATAAAGGACTTGGAAGGAGGTTACAAAATTTCATTCCCAAGGGCCCTGTAAAAATAAGAGATTCGTCTTTCTAGAAAGGTTTAGGTAGAGTTGAGCCTAGAGGGAAGAAGATGGATGAGACCCCTCCAAATCTGTGCAGCCCTATAACCCTAAAAAGGGTCTTAACTCTGTGTATTCTACAGATGGAATAAGATAAATGTGCCACTTATAATTACTATCATGATCCATCCACAGATGCTGACTTTTGCCATTTGATGTTCATAAAGCACTACTCAGTATAATATATAAAGAATGCAATTATATGTCTTTTGGATGGGAATACTTGGGATAAAATGGGAGGGAGGAGGAACTGTCTTGGTTAACAGGAAAAAATATGTATAGCAATAAAATATTTAAAGTCACTTCAAGAGGAAAATAAACTATAAAGGTTTTTTTTTTACTTCATCTCTTCTCCTGACAGAAGTGATAGCTAGCTCACTCTCCTCCAAAAAAGAAAGAAAAAGAAAGAGAGAGAGAGAGAGAGAAAGAAAGAAGAAAAGGGCAGAAAGAAAGAAAGAAAGAGAAGAAAGAAACCTCAGTGAGGTTTCTAAAAGGACAACATTTCTAAAAGGACACAGGAGTTATATTTAGCTTTGGAAAAACAGTGGTTTTCAGGGACTAATATTCTATTAGATCTAATGTCAGCATGGCATTATTTCTATTATTTGTATATAATTCAGTGTTCTTAGAGAATCTAGAGATTCTTCACCTATCTCTGGGCCTCAAGAGGTCTATATCAACTCCTGTCTTGTAGCCAGGAAAAGACTAACCAAGTTGTGACAGGCACTCCCAGTCCTACTTCAGAACCACTCTAAACCTGTGTCTTAACTTCCAGTCAATTGCTTTTTCTGTCCTGCCTACTCTACCCAATGACCCAGTATTTTGGCCCAGTCTTACATTTTTTGATTAGCCTGCTATCCAAGTACTTGTTTATTTTATGTTACTTAACAAACACTAATATGGATAGTGTTTTAAGCACTTTATAAATATCAACACATCTAATCAACACAACCTTATAAGGGAAGTTACATTATCCTCATTTTATAGATGATAAAAACTCAGACTTACAGAAGATTAACTGACCCAAAGATCATGCTTCAAGTAAGTGGTGGAGTACAGATTATATACCCAGGTATCGCAAGAGTCCATGCTTTTAGCTACTATACTGTGCTGTCTTCACAAAGGAGACAGTCAAATGATGGTTACTGTTTACCAATTATCCTAAAGATCCTCTGCTTTCTTTTTTTTAATGTAATAATATTAAAGCAATAATTCTTTAAAGGCAACCAGCATCACCAATCCTAACACTGTTAACATGATGCACACTTACAACATAACACATGACAGGTCTTTTTAGCACAGCCCTTAGTGATAGAGCTTTGCACATTCCTGGAGATGGGCAGAAACAGAACTTGGAAATCATCTTATTTCTCATCCCTTTACCTAATCAACTCCCTTTTATAAATAGAAGGGTATATTTTTCATTTCCAAAGATTTTTCTATTACAGGTTTTGCAGGTGTTTATATGGATCCTAGTAACCTGAGGGCTAAAATTAAGATATCTGGATCACAATGAAGGCAACCAAGAGATATCAAACTCCACCACCCACCCACCCCCACCCCAAATCCTGAATCTCCAAGTTTTCCCATTCTCTCCTGGGCCAGGCAGGATCTCTTAAGTACCTGCTAACTGCTCCCCCCACCACAGGAGTGGGCTAAGCAGCTTTCTACCGTCAGTCTCCTCTCCAAGGGGCTACTTTCATCCTCCTGCATTTGCCCTAATTACTGGCATTGGGAGCTGTTGAACTGACTGCTGTTAGTCTGTCAATTCCTGGGCTCTGCCAGTCTTATTTGGGCTTCTACTTTTCCAAATAACTGTCTCACCAGCTAATCCTGACCACCAACTTTCCAACACTCTATTTTGAGCTTTCCAAATACTAAAACTAGAAAGAGAGGATAGTCTTAATTTTTTCCTTTTCTCTAGCTCTATGTCCAATCCATCAGCAAGCCATGTTGACTCTATCTTCAAATTATAACCCAAATCCTCCTACTTCTCTCATTCTCCATCATTACCATCCTAATCTAAGCCCACATTATCTCTCCCTAGGACAAAATTAGTTGCATCCTAACTAGTGTCCCTGCTTCCACTCTTGACCTCCTACAATCCAATGTCCACTCTGCAAACAGTAATCTTGTTAAAGCACAATCTGACCAATTGCACTCCTTAAAATTTTCCAGTGGACTCCCACTAAACTCAGAACAAATCCAAATTGCTTACCATGGCCTATAAATCCCATCTGAATACCTGGACTTTGCTGATGTCTCATACCACTCATTATTTTCCCTTGGGTTCTAAGAAAGGCCAAACTCTTCCTAATCTGAGGGCTTTTGAACTCCTTTTCCTTTACCTGTAACACTCTTTCTTTCCTGACTCTGTGTGTGGCTAGATTCATCTTATCTATAAGGCTCAGCTTAAATGTTATCACCTCAAACAGGCCTTCTAACCATCATATCATAACTATACTTCTCATCATTATTATCTTTATTTTACTATGCTTATTCTTCTTCATATTGATTACCATCTGACATTTTTCTTAACTATTTTTGAAATTTGTTGCCTGTACCACCTCCAACAGTAGGCCTGTAAGTTCTAGGAAGGTAGTGACTATGTCCACTCATAGCTGTATCTCCAGTGCCTAAATTCTCAGAACATATTTTTGGAAGTGAGGAAACAGTTGCCTATTTCAGTACATGGAGGAAACCTCTGTTGGTGTTAGACACCTCTTACAGAAGTTTGGGCCTTCCTGAGGTTGCCCCTCTCTATGGCTGTATTGGACATCAAATCCATTCCCACCTGGGGCTAAAGCAGTACCAAGTATTTCTCATTCCATTTGTACAGGTCAGGAAAATATGACCCACCTCTTTTCCCATCATTCAGAAGCTGGTGCCTCTCTTCAGTTTCTTTCTTTTCTTTCTTTCTTTCTTTCTTTCTTTCTTCTTTCTTTCTTTCTTTCTTTCTTTCTTTCTTTCTTTCTTTCTTTCTTTCTTCTTTTTCTTTCTTTCTTTCTTTCTTTCTTTCTTTCTCTCTCTCTCTCTCTTTCTCTCTCTCTCTCTCTCTCTCTCTTTTTTGCTGGTGCCAAAAGAGGGGAAAGGAACCCCTTTTGCTAGCAAAAACCTTCATCTTTTTCTATCTGCCCCTCTTTGACAGAGTTAAGACTTCTCTCTCTTCACTCCAAACATTTTTGCTCCCACTCCAAGCCAGGCTTTGTATGCCCAAGACTCCAATTTGTACCCTCTTTTCTGCTCTGAAAAATAACATACTGGAAGTCACAAAAGATGTTTTGTGGGCCAAAAAATATTAAATCATAATAGATGTCTGAAGAAATCCACCCTTTCCCTTAATAAAATTATATCCAAATCTCCAAGAGAAGAAACTATATGCAGGAAGACAGAAATTCAGGTGGAGGGGTAGCTAAACTTCAGAGTCCTGAGCTGTAATTTCTATGTAGGAAACTGTCCCTAAATTACCAACCTTAGAGGATCTGGGTAATTTCACTAATGGAATAGGCCAGGTTCTTTAAAAGGCCTACTTGCAACATTTCCATGGCAACCTGAAGCAAACATACTACTTGCTTAGTGTTTGCATAAAGGAGAGGCAGCTATAATACAAATAATGGGGGGGGGAGAGAGTGAGAGAGAACAAGGGAAAGAGAGAGAGAATGAGAGGGGAGACAGAGATGAGAGAGAAAAAATGAAAGAGAACAAAGGAGAAAGAGAATGAAAGGAAAAAATGAGAGAATGGGGGGTGGGAAAGGAAGGGAGGAGGAAGGGGGGAGTAGAAGATCTTGGTTTTCATAATTTAGCTTTTATGACTAAATGTTTTTGGGGCACTCAGTGTTTTGGAACACTGATAAGTCAATTCCATTAGTGAGGCTTTTAGTATTTTATTTTGGGGGGGGGGTCTCTTCCTACTTAATGAGCAAAGAAAAGGCCACTTTGATGCTCCAGAGCACAGGAGAGCCAAAGTCAAAAGATTTTGGAGCTCAAAGCCATGTATTTGGTTTTTTTCTTTTGATAGCTCTGATTAAAAGTGAGTTAATGCAAGACAGGAAGCAGAACCGTTAGCTAGCAAGATCACCAATCTCAAACAGCATTAACCACAAGAACTGCTGATCTGATCTATTAGTGCAGTGGCTTCTAAACCTTTCCATCAATTTTTTAAAATTCTATTCCTCCTGCAAAGGACTCCATTTCTGAAAGGTCTAACCTCCTAGACAAATGGTATTTATTAATTAATAATTCTTTAGATTTTATCAATTGAAAACATATAGCCACCTGTCAGAACTTGTGATCAGTATTATCACAAGTTGACACAATTCCAAGGTAAAGCACAGAGACTGGACATGTTAATCAGTATGTTAAAACTGCTCAAAGATCCCTATGCCTGCCCTTCATAGAGTCCAGATGAATTAAGTGTGATCTAAAGAATTCCACATAGTTCTCCAGAGGAAAAGAAATTAAGTGATGGGAAAACACATTTTTCTACCCATTGAAAAAGAGTCCATAAGTCCCAAGCAGAGAGAAAGGGGAGCTACTCACAGGATTGGTGCTCTGTGGATGCCACTTTAGGCAGAGTAAGAGAGAAAAAAAAAAAAAAACATGGACTGTAGAGTGGGCAGACCTGGGGGATGACAGCCACATTCTATAATAAGAATATACCAGCTTGTGTCCTTAGGCAAGTTATTAAGTTTCAAGTACTTTACCTGAAAATGGGGTGATATCACCTACTTTAAAGCACTATTATGCAGTTCATAAGTATATAAATAAAGCACCTAGCAGCACTATCCTCCCATCCCCACAATCACAATGACCACAAAGCCTTTTTGCTTAGCCTTTTACAATCCTTTTTTGGAAGGTCACCTGCTGAGTGGTAAAACCAGTGGGTAGATACCATTCAGGGGTTCAGTTCATAGTATTTTTTTAGCTTCTTTTATTCTTTCACCAAAATTTTATCTAACATGCAACCTTTAATTACTTGTTTCTTCTGTTAACCTTTGAGGGTACAAATATATGCTGGAGTATCTTTATAACATTGCCTTTACGAGTTCATGCAGTAGAGCCATGCATTGGATAGCTGTGTTATGACCAAAGATCACAGTAATAATTCCAAGTCTTATGGGAGGTACAGAATTTCAGAGTAAGACACCCAGGGTCAGAATTTCATATCTACCCCTGGCTTGCTATGTAATCTTGGAAAAGATACTTCATCTTTTTGAGCCTCAGTTTCCTCCTCTGTAAAACTGGAATATAATACCCACTTCCAAATGTTTCTGTAAGGAGGAAATGAGATAATGCATGTCAAGGGTATAGCACAATGCCTGACAATAACAGATTCTCAGTTTTATTATAATACCACCTTGATATGGTGAAGAGCATTACAGTAAAGCATCAAATGCACTGTTCTCCTGACACAGTACATCATTCATACATGGAAGGTTTGAGGGCTCAAAGCAGGGTATCCAAGTCAATAGGAGGCATCCACTTGCTTTCTTCATCAGATAGTATAGATACCCCATTATTTTTGCCCAGATAAGTAATTAAACTTCAAACCCAAAAAGAAGATTCTGGGAACATTATATAACAGTCTCTAAAACTGGTGTCTCATAAAATATCTCTACCTCAAAGCAAACTGATGCAGCCACTCTGGAAAATGGTATGGAGGTTCCTCAAAAAATTAAAAATAGAACTAACCTAGGATCTAGCAACTGTACTACTAGGTATTTACCCAAAGAATATAAAAATACCAATTCGAAGGGATACATGCACCCTGATGTTTATAGCAGCATTATCTACAATAGCCGAATTATGGAAACTGCCCAACTGTCCGCTGACTGATGAATGGGTAAAGAAGAGTTGGTATATATATATACAATGGAATATTACTCAGCCATAAAATAATAAAATCTTATTATTTGCAATGATGTGGATGGAGCTAGAGAGTATAAGTCAGGGAAAGACAAATAACATATGATTTCACTCATATGTGGAATTTAGGAAACAAACCAAATGAGCAAAGGGGAAAAAAGAGAGAGCAAAACCAAGAATAGACTCATATCTATAGAGAAAAAACTGATGGTTACCAGAGGGGAGGTGGGTGGGGGGATGGGTTAAATAGGTGATGGAGATCAAGGACTGCACTTGTTGTGATGGGCACTGGATGTTGTATGGAAGTGTTGAATCACTATGTTGTACACCTGAAACTAATATTACACTGTATGTTAATTAACTGGAATTTAAATAAAAACTTAAAAAAATAAAATGTCTCCATCTCATGTAGCATAAAGTTCAAGTTCATTGATTCAGACCAGATGGAAATGCAACACATTTCCAAAATTAGCCACCTTAACTATTTCCAGATCTTCATAAAATAGAAACAGGCCATGGATATTCTGCTAATGCCTGGGTATTGAACATATTCACCTACCCCTAGGGTGAATTACCCAAAGACTTCATGTAGGCAGTTAACATTATCTAATACATCAATTTTTTAAATCACTTATTTTAAAGACTTACTAGCACCATTTTCACTTGGATTGTCATGAGGAAAGCAGGAGGTATAGAAAAGACAAGTAATATCATGGTGTGACACCAAAAACATTTAATGGAAGTCAGAGACTGACTTATTATATAATCTTAGCCCAGGGAATCAGATCTACAGGCTTAACGTGGCTCCTGTGCAAAATAAGTGACTCGATATATGTGATCTCTTACATCTCCAAGAGTCTACCATCTTAAATTTGTACATTAATACAAATAAATGAGAGTTCATACAAAAATCCAGCTGCTATATGGTGTCTAATATTTAGCAATAACCACTAGATATTTTGATCTAGTCCTCTTCTATATCCCTTCCACAAGTAATGCCTTAGACAATTTCCCCAATGATAATACTGGAAATAAAGATAGTGGTAAAAACAATAGTGGTGGTGGTGAAATTTATTTCAACTTCCTATTGGACATAACCTCTTATAAACACCTAATAAGCATTAACTCACTTAATCCTCATAATACTAGAAGGAAGGTACTCGTATTATCTCCACTTTGTAGAAGGAGATGAGGCGCAGAAAAGTGAAGTGACCTGCCTGAACCACTAGAAAGTCAGAAATCAAACCTAGAATTTTGGCTCTTACTCACTATGCAAAAAGTAAGTAGCCGAAGAGCACTGGAAGGGGAATTCCACTTCCAGCCAAAATGGAATAAAAGGGGCCAGATTTACTCTACATCCTTAAGTGACTAGAAAACCAGGAAAAAAAAAGATATAAAACAACCGTTTCTCAAATATCAGACAAGTAACACAGGGCTGTGATCCCCCTCAAAAGGGAAATAAACAAGGTAAGTGCAATATTGCCCCAGCTTACTGTGTGGAGGCAGTTTCCAGGCTACAGTGCAAGGAGAGGGAATTCAAACAGAGCTCATGGAATTGAAGAGACAGAGACTGGAGTTCAGAGGGCCCGATGTGGTTTGAAATTGTAGAGCAGAGTATAGGAGACGAGGGAGTTGAACAGAGAGTGTGAGCTCCAGAGATACTACTAAGAGGTCTCCTTGAGTCTTTGGATGATTACTGAATCTGCATATATGCATGAGGGGAAGCTACTCAAAAGCTGGGGATAAAACCATGAGAAAGGAATAGGGGAATGATTTATAGAATAGTGACATGAAGAGCTTGACAGACTTTCAGCCCAGTAAAGAACCATAATTGGTGAAAATTATAAAAAAGTAACAACCACTGGGGTGCCTGGGTGGTCAGTCGTTAAGCATCTGCCTTCGGCTCAGGACATGGTCCCAGGGTCCTGGGACTGAGCCCCGCGTGGGGCTCCCTGCTCCACAGGAAGCCTGCTTCTCCCTCTCCCTCTCCCACTCCTCCTGCCTGTGTTCCCTCTCTTGCTATGTCTCCATCTGTCAAATAAATAAATAAAGTCTTTAAAAAAAAAAAAGTAACAACCACTAAAACTCTCTGGAAATTGTCCTAAGGACACAGAGCAAACCAAGAAACATTTCTTCAAGAAAATCTAAATCTTGGTAAGAACAGTGACAGTTTGTGGCTTTTAAAACATGATTCATCCTCTGCCCCTACCCCCCAGTTCCCCAACTCAGGGTTGACAGAAGCTACTCTGACAGTTGTAGGCAACAACAGAGGGCAGTTTTCCCCCAACTCAAAACCTAGGATTACACTGTCACATGGGGTGTGGCAGGATGCCCACCTTAATCATCATCCCCCAACCCTGTTTTCAGAAGCTCTAATCTGAGTGGGCATGGCTGTAAGGTCAGCTACTACTCATAGGCCAGAAACTCTACTCCAGGCATGGCAGATCAAGAATGCCCTCACCTCAGCTTGCTTATAAGATGAGGTTCCAGAGAGGAACACCAAGAAGTCCAGAAGCTACCAACTGAACCCAGAACACCATGAATAAAGCAGGGATATAACTGAGAAACAGGCCAGTTAAGACTGTTTTTAGTGGTTGCACTACATTGCTCTTATTACAACATCCCTTAAAGTAATATTAGACTATTTTACATACAGTGTAAGGACCATATACCTTTATTTTGCCTTTTCTATCCTTTGTGCTATTGTTGCTATATATATATATACTTTTTACTTTTACACATACTATAAACCCCACAATGCATTGTTATTATTTTTACTTTAAACAGTCATTTATCTTTTAAGGAGATTTTTAAAACAACAAAAGGTCTTATATTCAGCATTTATGGCTTTATTTGACAGTCTTAACCTCCACCTCTGGAGGAATGGTATAGATGTTTACCCAGCAGAATAGGAAGGTGATAAAAATAGAGAACTCCAGAACTCTCCCCAAGAGAACTATTTTGAACAGAGTATGAGGAAGTTCAAACTTCAGACCACTATAGAAAACAATGGAGAATTCAGTGGTGAGCCCTTAAGTAGGGGCTGGTTCCTCCATGGTAACAAAACCATGCATCAGCTAGAAGCTGAAGAGAGAGAACCAGGGAAAGATATAGCTAAGAAGAAGCTTCCCGGGGTCACAGTAAATCTCAAAATACTGGTCTCAAAACTACCCAGACAGGGGTGCCTGGATGTCACAGTTGGTTGGGCATCTGACTCTTGGTTTTGGCTCAGGTTGTGATCTCAGGATCTCAGCCCCTGCACTGGGCTCCATGCTCAGTGTGGAATCTGCTTGAGATTCTCTCTCCCTCTCCCTGTACCCCTCCCTCTCCTGGTCTCTCTCTCTCTAAAATAAATAAGGGGTATCTGGGTGGCTCAGTTAAACATCTGACTTTGGCTCAGCTCATAATCTCAGGGTCCTGAGATTGAGCCCCACACTGGGCTCCCTGCTCAGCCGGGAGTCTGCCTCTCTCCCTCTCTCTCTCTGTCCCTCCCCCCGCTCTTTCATTTAAATGAATAAAATCTTTATAAATAATAAATAAATATCTTTAAAAAACAAACTAGCCCTGCAAAAGGGCCTAAATTTAATTGGATTAGATGGAATAAATTATGCCCCAGGAAATTATCAAAAACAATAAAACAGTCAGATAGCAATTAATGGTGGTAATAGATGATTGTACCAATAGAGACAGACAACAGAGAGACCAGAGAAAAAGACAGTCAAATAGGTTCTGCTAAAACCACTGCCATACCAAGGTGACTATGCACACACCAAACCTGCACCCTCTGAGGTGATATCAGAGGCTTGACACAATGAGGGAAATAGACTTTAATGACTAGGACAGCCAAGTTATAAAACAAATCAACAAAAGACAACAAGAGGCAGCCTGGGAAGGGGGTGGGCTGTAATCTGTATTAATTTATCTACAATAAATCATCTAAAAAGTCCAGTTTTCAGCAACAGCAAAAAAATACAAGACGTGCAAAGAAACAGGAAAGTATGACTCATACAGAGGGGAAAAAGTAAGCAATAGAAACAGTCTTTAAGAGGGCTCAGATATTGGACTTAGCAAATAAAATTTTCAAAGCAGATAGTATGAATATGTTTAAAAACTAAATGAAACCATTGTTAAAGAAATAAAGGAAGCTATCATAACAATGCCATATCATGGGGGATGGGCTAGATGGGTGATGGGTATCAAAGAGGGCACTTGTTGTGATGAGCACTGGGTGTTGTATATAGGTGATGAACCACTGAATTCCATCCCTGAAAACAATATTGTACTGTATGTTCACTAACTAAAATTTAAATTGAAAAAAAAAACACAAAAAATGGCACATCAAATACAGAATCTAAATAAATAGATTATTAAAACCCAAATGGAAATTCTTGAGTTTAATATTATAATAATAGAAGTAAAAAATTCACTAGAGGAGTTGTATGTAGATTTTACCAGCAGAAGAAAGAATCAGTGAACTTGAAGAAAGACTGGTAAACTGCGCAATCTAAAGAATAGAGAAAATGAACCAAAATGAACAGAACATCAGAGCAATACAGGACTCCATTAAATAAGCCAACATATATGTAAGAGAGTATTAGAATGAGCTAGAAAAAGGCAGAAAAATATTAGCAATAATAATAGCTGAAAACCTCCCCAAATGTGGTGAAAAACATTAACCTACACATACAAAAAGTTCAATAAACTCTAAGTAAAATAAAGGTAAAGAAATCCACACCCACACAAATAATCACAAAAATGTTGAAACACAAAGTTAAAATCCTGAAAGCAGCATGAGATAACTCATCACACACAAGGGAACCCAATAAGTTTAACAGCTAAAGTACTATCAAAGACAACGGTGGCTGAAAAGCAGTAGGATTTTTTTTAAATATTGAAAGAAAAGAAAAAAACTGTTAATCAAGAATCTTCTATCCAGAAAAACTCTCTTTCAAAAAAGAAGGTAAAATAAAGGCATTCCCAGAAAAACAAAGACTGAGAGAATTTGTTACTAGCAAAATTTGCCAGACAAGAAATGCTAAAAGAAGTTATTCAGGCTGAAATAAAGTAACCCTGATGATAATTTGATCCCACAATAAAAAACACGGAGTACTTGTAAAGGTAATTCTATAATTATAAAAGATACTCAAATGTATATTTTTCTCATTTTAATTAATTTATTTGTATTAAAATATATGTATCTTATGAAATTGTTGGGCATATAACATATAGAAATATAGTAAGTTTGGCAATAGCAGCACCAGGGAGGTGGGTGAGAATAAGCTGTACTGAAGTAAGGTAATGAAACCTGATGGTAACTTGAATCTATAGGAAAAACTGAAGCAAATCAGAACAGTAATAGAAAGATTAATATGATAACCTCTATAAAGATGTACGTCCTTGCTGTTATTCTCTCAGCGTCTTTAAAAATATAAATTATAAGATAATAAATATAACATGTTGGGTTTGTAACACATAGATGTATAACAAATAATAATAGTACAAAAAGGGGAGGCAGTATAGAATTATACATGGGTAAGATGTCCATCTCTCACACAAATTAAGTTGGTAAAAATATGAACTAGATTATGATAAACTAAGATGTAATGGTAAGCTCTAGAGCAACAAGCAGGAAAGTGAAAATATACTGGAAAAAATCATAAAGTTAAAATAATATGCTAGAAAATATTATTTTAATCAAAAGAAAGCATCAAAACAAAAATAGAGGGGAAAAAAGACACAAAACATAGAAAACAAAAAGTAACAGATATAAATTCAACTACATCAATAAGAACATTAAATATGATTTAAACAATCCAATCAAAAATCAGAGACTGTCATACTATATTAAAAAATAAGATTAAGGGGCACCTGGGTGGCTCAGTCGTTAAGCCTCTGTCTTTGGCTCAGGACATGGTCCCAGGGTCCTGGGATCGAGCCCCGCATTGGGCTCCCTGTTCGGCAGGAAGTCTGCTTCTCCCTCTCCCACTCCCCCTACTTGTGTTCCCTCTCTCACTGTCTCTCTCTCTGTCAAATAAATAAATAAAATCTTTAAAAAAATAAGATTCAATTATATGCTATTGGACATGTTTTTTAATTTTTTAAAAAATTTTTTAATTTAAATTCAATTTAATGAACATATACTGCATTATTAGTTTCAGAGACAGAATTTAGTCATTGATCAGTTGCATTAAACACCCAGTGCTCATTACTTCTAGTGCCCTCCTTAATACCCATCACCTAATTACCCCATTCCCCTACCCACCTCCCCTCTAGCAACCCTCAGTTTGTTTCCTATAGTCTTTTATGGTTTGCCTCCCTCTCTGTTTTCATCTTACCTTATTTTTCCTTCCCTTCCCCTATGTTCATCTGTTTTGTTTCTTAAATTCCACACATGAGTGAAATCATATGTGAGTTGTCTTCCTCTGACTGATGCATTTCACTTAGCATAATACCGTCTAGTTCCATCCATGTTGTTGCAAATGGCAAGATTTCATTCTTTTTGATGGCTGAGTAACATTCTATACTATATCTTTATCCATTCATCTGTCGATGGACATCTGGGCTCTTTCCAGAGTTTGGCTCTTGTGGACATTGCTTCTATAAATATTGGGGTGCATGTGCCCTTTGAATCACTATGTTTGTATTCTTTGGATAAATACCTAGTAGTGCAATTGCTGGGTCATAGGGTGGCTCTAGTTTTAACTTTTTGAGGAATCTCCATACTATTTTCCAGAATGGCTGTACCAGTTTGCATTCCCACCAACAGTGTAAGAGGGTTCCCCTTTCTCCGCATCCTCACCAACATCTGTTGTTTCCTGAGTTGTTAATTTTAGCCATCCTGACTGGTGTTAGGTGGTATCTCATTGTGGTTTTGATTTGTATTTCCCTGATGACAAGTGATAGTGAGCATTTTTTCATGTGTCTGTTGGCCATTTGTACATCTTCTTTGGAGAAATATTTGTTCATGTCTTCTGCCCGTTTCTTGACTGGATTTTTTGGATTTTGGGGGGTTGAGTTTGACATATACTTTAGATTCAAGATATAAATTGGTTGAATGTAGAAGAATGGAAAAAGATATATCATGTAAACAGCAAGTACAAGAAAGTTGGAGTGGCTATATCAAACAAAATAGATTTAAGTACAAAGAATTCACTAAAGATAAACAGGGATATTATATAATGATAAAAAGGTCAACCCATCACGAAAACATAGCACTCATAAACCATGTATATACCTAAAAACAGAGCTCCAAAATACATGAAGCAAAATCTGACAGAACTGAAAGGGGAAACAGGCGATTCAACAGTAATAGTCAATGCCTTCAATATCCCACTTTCAGCAAGGACTAAAACAACTAGGTAGAAGATCAACAAAGATATAGAAGACTTGAACAAAACTATAAACCAAATAGACATAATAGACATGAATAGAACACTCCATCCCAAAACAGAATATAAACTCTTGTCAAATGTACATAGAACATCTCCAGGTTAGATCACGTGGTAGGCCATAAAACAAGCATCAGTAAATTTAAAGACATAAATCATGCAAATAATCTCGGACTACAGTGGAATGAAATTAGAAATGAGTAACAGAACTAAATTTGGGAAATTCACAAATATGTGGAAATTAAAGAACATACTATTAAATGATCCATAGGTCAATGGAGAAATCACGGTGGAAATCAGAAAATATTTTGAGATCTTAAAAATGAAGACATGACATTTCAAATTTATGGAATGTAGCTAAAATAATACTTAAGAAATTTATAGGTGGGTCTATATTAAAAAAAGACCTCAAATCAATAACCTAGCTTAAGACACTGAAAAAAGAAGAGCAAACCAAACTCAAAGCAAACAGAAGAAAGGAAATAATAAAGATTAGAATGGAGATTACTCAAATATGAATAGAAAAATAATAGGGAAAAGTCAATAAACCAAAAGTTGATTATTTGAAAAGATCTAAAAAATTGAGAAACTTTTAGCTAGACTGACAAATCAAAACAGAATAATCAAATTAGTCGAATCAGGAAAGAAATAGGGGACATCACTACTGACTTTAGAGAAATAAAAAATAGAATGTCTGAAGATTAAAATTATGATATCTATAATGAAAAGAATACTGATTGGGATTAATAGATTACATACTGAAGAAGATCAGTAAACTTGAAGACTAAGCAATAGAAATTATCCCAAATGAAGCACCAAGAGCAAAATGACTAAAATTTTTAAAAATGAATAGATAATTGGACTCCTAATAAGATACAGGAAAAAAATTAATAGCCAAAATTTGTCAATTTATTAAAAATGATAAGCCTGAAAATTCAAGGTCAACAAATCTCAAGCAAGATAAACACAAAGAGAACCACACAAAGGTGTCCAGTCTGATTACATTAAACTAGTGATAAAGAGAAAAATGCTAAAAGCATTCAAATTAAAGGCATATTATACAGAGGAACAAAGGTAAGAATGATCACAGACATCTCATCAGAAACTACGCTATTTAGAAGGCAGTGGAGTGACATCTCTAAAGTGATGAAAGAACAGTCTGTCAACCTGGAATTTTTTACCCAGTGAAGTTGTCTTTCAAAATTGAGCACTAAATAAAGACTTTTTCAGGCAAATAAAAGCTGAGAGATTTAATCAGCAGCAGACGTACACTATAAAAAAATATAAATGAAGCTCTTCAGGTAGAAGAAAAATTATTCCAGAAGCAAACTTTGATTTATAGAAAGGAATACAGGGTGCCATAAATCCTAAATATAGACCTTTGTCATTTAAAAAATCTCCTTAAAAGATAAATGACTGTTTAAAGTAAAAATAATAACAAAGCATTGTGTGGTTTATAGTACTTTTAAAAGTAAAACGTATATATGGCAACAATAGTACAAAGGATAGAAAAGGTAAAATAGAGGTATATGGTTCTCACACTGTGTGTAAAATAGTGCAATATTACTTTAAGGGAGGTTGTAATAAGGGCATCCTACAGTAACCACTAAAAACAAAGGTGTATAGCTAACAAGCCAATAGTGGAGATAAAGTGAAATCATTAAAAAAATTCAGTTACTCCAAAAGAAGGCAAGAATAGAGAGGGGGGAAAAAAACCTGAAGAGCAAACAGAACACATAGAATCCAAATACCAAAATGGTAGATTCAAACCCAAATATAACCATAATTACATTAAATGAAAATCATCTAAACATTCAAATTGAAAGCCATATATTGTCAGATTGGATTTAAAAAAAAGCACAAGCAAACTATTTATTGTCTATAAGAAACCTACTTAAAATATAAATATACAGATACTTTACAAGTGAAAGGCCAAATTCCAGTTCTGGCCAAAATAGAATAAGCCAACTATAGCCTATCTCTTCTGATAAACAACTAAAAATGATGGACAAAATTAAAAAATCAAGTACCTGAAGACTGAAAAGTAATCAAAGCAGGTAAATTGTGAAAGAGAGTTAAAACTTAGTGAAGGGGCCTGCAACAAGGTGGATGTTGTATATATTTTTTCTCTTGCACGTTTTTCTTGAGAGTGGATCCCAGTTGCAGAGCTCCACAGCAGCATAGTGACGGGATTGGTGAAAATTTGAATAAAAACCCCATATTACTAGGCAGAGTAACCATAATAGAGACTATTCTGAGCCAAAGAGGGGGATGTAATTCTGTTGAGTTTTGTTTTGTTTTTTCTAGCAGCTTTGCACAGTCATGGAGTGGTTTGGCAGTGATGGCTGTGTAAGCGACCAAATATCCAAGGGATACGCTGTCTTTCTGGCCAGAGGAACCACGAAAGGGGGCACCATGGCCTCAAGAGCGGGCTCGTGAAGGAAATTCTGTATAGAAGAGAGCTAGAGAAAATGATCTCCTAATTCTGTGAATGAACCCACATAAGTCCTGTGCTCATCCCTAAGCTGTACAGCTGCATGAAAGACACAAAAGATCATAACAAAGGGCATGAGGAATGAACTAAGATTTAAACTATCGCCCAGGGCAGCTGGGTGGCTCAGTCAGTTAAGCATCTCACTCTTGGTTTTGGCTCAGGTCATGATCTCAGGGTCATGAGATCAAGCCCTGCACCAGGCTCCATGCTCAGCGGGGAGTCTGCTTGAGATTCTCTCTCTCTCCCTCTCCTGCTCCTCCCCCTGCTCATGCACTCTCTCTGTCTCTAAAATAAATAAATAAATCTTAAAAAAGTAAACTACTACCCAATGGTCAAACACTTGAGTGGCACATGCACAGAGCAGAAATAAAACAGCAAACTAATAACCTGGAATTGAACTGAAATTAGAATCACCACCCACAGAAGGCAGGATTAAATTTGTGGTCTGACCCTAACTTGAGTATCTTCTAAAAAAATTCTCTAGAGGATTATAGTGTGACGCATGGTTTACATGACATAACCTTCACAATGTCCAGGATACAATCCAAAATTACTCAACATACACAGAACCAGGACCAGGAAAATGTGACCAATTCTCAAGGGAAAACCAATCAACAGATGCCATACCCTATATGATCTAGATGTTGGAATTATCAAAGACTTGAAAGCAGCTTGTGACAAATAGATCCTAAGAAGACGTCCAAATGATTTCTTGCTTCCTGGCAACCACAGCTTTATGTAATCCTCCCCACCTTGAGTGCAGGCAGGATCTGTGACTTGCAATAGACTATAACAAAGGTGATGGGATATCACACCCCTGATTAGATTACATTACATGATAAAGGTGATGAGGTATCACTTCAGAGATTATGTCATGTTATATAAGACTGTAATTTAGCAGACGACAAAGAGAGATGCTTTGCTGGCCTTGGAGAAGCAAGATGTTATAATGTAAGCTACCTATGGAGAGGGTCATGTGGGAGGGCTACAAGCTCCAGGGAACTGAATTCTGCCAACAATCATGTAAGCTAGGAAGAAGACCCCAAGCTCCAGATGAGAATTTAGCTTAGGTGACACTTTGATTACAGCCTTGTGAGACAGAGCAACTAGGCCATTCCCAGACTCCTGACCACCAAAGACTAAGAGATAACAAACGTGTGTTGTTTTAAACTGCTAAGCACATGGCAATTTGTTATGCAGCAATAGAAAATAAATACACAGCTATTAAAATTATCCTCCATGCAGTAAGGTAAACATGTTAAATGAATGCAAAGATAGTAATTTCAGCAGAAAAAATGAAACTATAAAAAAAATGTAAATTTTAGAAATATATACAAAATCTCAAATTATTTTAAAAATATGACTTGGGGGCACCTGGGTGGCTCAGTTGTTAAGCATCTGCCTTCGGCTCAGGTCATGACCCCAGGGTCCTGGGGTCGAGCCCCACATCAGGCTCCCTGCTCCACAGGAAGCCTGCTTCTCCCTCTCCCACTCCCCCTGCCTGTGTTCCCTCTCTCGCTGTGTCTCTCTCTGTCAAATAAATAAAATCTTAAAAAAAATAAAATAAAAATAAAAAATGACTTGGGCTCATAGTATAACATAAATGACATAACAAAGAGTAAAATTTAAGAGAGGTCAACAGAAATTATCAAGTAAGAGTAACAGAGGAAAAATATTGAAAAAAATATTAACAAATGCTCAGGTACTTGTGAAAGAACATCAAAAATTCTAACATTCTTGTCATTGGTATCCCAGGAGAAAGAAATGGGCATATAAAATATATTTGAAGAAATAATGATTAAAAACTCAAATTTGGCAAAAGCCATGCTTATAAGATTCAAGAGGTTCAGGTAACCCCAAACATAATAAACTCAAAACTATGCCTAGGTACATCATAACTGAAGTGCTGAAAACCAAAGATCTTTTTAATATTGAAATCAGTTTTGTTAAATTAAACACTGTATATAAGAGAACAAAGATTCAAAGAACCATGGATTTCTCGAACAAAACAGAAAAACCATGGGGGTCAGAAAAACAGTAGAAAAACAAATTTAAAGTGCTAAGCAAATAGAACTATAAACCAAGACTTCTAATAGTGAAATAATCTTCAGAAATAAAGGTGAAATAAAAGACATTTTCAGATGAAGGAAAACTGAGAATTCACTGCCAGCTGATCTTCTCTAAAGGAAATTCTTCTAGGGAAAATGAGATTGCAGGAAAATGACAGAAGAGTGACAGAAATAGTGTATATCTGGTAAATATTAAAAATTATACTCAAGTTCTGTAAAAATCTGTATGACTCTTAGAAGCAAAACTCATGATGTGGTATGTGGAATTTTCAATGTATGTAGGTGTAAATCACATATCAATGATATAAATGGAGTAGGGTAAACAGATCCATACAATTGTAAGGTGTCTGTATTTTGCCTGATGTATTACAATGTTAACTCAAAGTAGAAATGCAGGGTACCTGGGTGGCTCAGCTGGTTAAACGTCTGCTTCAGCTCAGGTCATGATCCTAGGATCCCTAGGGTGCTGGGATCGAGTCCCGCATCAGACTCCTTGGTCAGTGGGGAGCCTACTTCTCCCTCTGCCTGCTGCCTGCTTCTCCCTCTGCCTGCCACTCCCTCTGCTTGTGCTCTGACAAATAAATAAATTTTTTTAAAAAAGTAGACAATGCAATATTATGTGACTTGTCATCCATAGAGCAAGTACCAACACACAAATATGAGATATGGCAAAACACCAATAAATAAAAATGGGCTATGAAAACACTAGTATTCCAAAGAAAGCAAGAATGGAAAACAAAAGAATAAGAGGACAATCAGAAAACACATAATAAAATGGTAGTATATAATCCAGCCATACCAATAATTACACTGAATGTAAATTGTCAAAATATACCTAAGACAGAGATTGTCACATTGGTTTAAAAGAACCCTACATGTTGTCTACAAGAAACCCACTTTAAATATAAAGACATAATTCAAATAAAGCTGAAGTAGCTATATTAAAAAAGGACAAAGTAGACTTCAGAACAAGGAATATTACCAGGGATAAATAGGGACATTACACAGGGATAAAAGGATCAATTCACAAAAAAGTCATAATAATCCTGAATATGCATGCTGTTAGCAAGAGTTTCAGGGTACATGAAGCAAAAAGTGATAAAACTGAAAAGGAGAAATAGGAAAATCGATAACTATAGTTGGGGAATTTAACACTCTTTCCTTGGCAATCGATAAAACAAGTAGACAGAAAATCGGTTAGGATATAGAAAAGCACAACTCTATTAACAAACTCTACCTGACATTTATAGAACACTCCACTCAGCAAGAGCAAAATACACAGTCTTTACAAGTACACAAGGAATATTCACCAAGTTAGACCATATTCTGGTTCATAAAACAAACCACAAAAAGGTTTTTAAATTGCTGTTAAAAAAAAAAAACCCACATAGGATTGGGACCTAGAAAGCTTCACAGTCAGCTGATCATGCTGTGCTGGAAATCGCAGGTCAGTATGGATGAAGTTCTATAGTGAGGGGTATGCAGTCAAAATGAAGGTGACAGGAGATCACATTTGAAGAAAGGGTGACCACTCGGACTTGATTTCCTTTAAATTAAAATACTTTTTTTCTCATGTTCATATAAATGTGTATCAAAGACATGAACAAGCATTCTCCTTACAGTTGAGGATTTTTCATTTTTAACGCTTTTTGCTTAATAGTAAATATTTGCTTGCCTAAATGGCTCCCAAATTGTGGGGAAGTCTCTACACATTTTTTCTTTTTATTTAAATTCCAGTTAGTTAACATACAGCATAATATTAGTTTCAGGTGTACAACAGAGTGACTCAACACTTACATACAACACCCAGTGCTCATCAAGACAAGTGCCTCCTTAATATCCATCACCTATTTAACCAATTCCCCTTCACCTGCCCTCTGTAACCATCAGGTTTTTTTTTTTTTTTTCTCTGTAGTTAAGAGTATGTTTCTTGGTTTGGCTCTTTTTTTCCCTATGATCATTTGTTTTGTTTCTTAAATTCCACAGATGAATGAAATTATATGGTATTTGTCTTTCTCTAACTGACTTATTTCACTTAGCATAATACTTTCTAGCTCCATCAACATCATTGTAAATGACAAGATTTCATTCTTTTCTGTGGCTGAGTAAATAGTCCATTGCATATATATATAACACACCTTTATCCATAACTCTATGCCCATCAGTTTGACAATTTAGACAAAATGGACCAATTCCTAAAGAACAAAAACAAACAAAACCCCCAGAAACAATTAAAGCTCAATAAAGAAGAAATATATTACCCAAATAGTCACACATCTATTAAAAATTTTTTCACCGGGGTGGCTCAGTCATGAGCATCTGTCTTTGGCTCAGGTCATGATCCCAGGATCCTGGGATTGAGCCCACATCAGGCTCCCTATAGGGAGCCTGCTCCAACCCCACTCGGGCTCTCTCTCCCTATCTCTCTCTCATTCAAATAAATAAAGTCTTAAAAAAATTTTTGTTACTGTTGTTTAAAACCTTTTAACAAGAAAAACTCCAAGCCCAGATGGCTTCATTGGTGAATTCTTTTTTTTTTTTAATATTTTATTTATTTGACAGAGAGAGCACAAGCAGAAGGAGAGAGAGGGAGAAGTAGGCTCCCTGCTGAGCAAGGAGCCGATGTGGGACTCGATCCTAGGACCCTGGGATCAAAACCCGGGCCGAAGGCAGCCGCTTGACCAACTGAGCCACCCAGGTGTCCCTTCATTGGTGAATTCTAACAAACATTTTTTTTAAAGATTTTATTTCTTTATTTGACAGAGAGAGACACAGTGTGAGAGGGAAAAGAAGCAGGGGGAGTGGGAGAGGGAGAAGCAGGCTTCCTGCCAAGCAGGGAGCCCGATGTGGGGCTCGATCCCAGGACCTGGGGTCATGACCTGAGCCGAAGGCAGATGCTTAACGACTGAGCCACCCTGGCACCCCAAATTCTAACAAACATTTAAAGAAGAAATCATACCAATCTCACACAAATATCCAGGAAATAAAAGGGAAAATGACCCAGCTTATTTTATGAGGCTAGTATTATCTTGAGACCAAAGCCAAATAAAACATTTTAAGAAAGTAAGCTATAGACCGATATCACCTATGAACATAGATGCAAAAACTTCAATAAAATATTCAAAAATTAATCAATGTAATTCACCATAGAAACAGGATAAAGAAGGAGAAGCAGATGATCCTCCATAGGTACAAAAAAAAAAAAGCATTTGATGAATTTCAGCATCTGTTCTTGATAAAAACTTAAGCAAACTGGTGTTAAAAGGAGACAGCAGGCCCCAGTGGAGTCACTTATGCTAAACCCCACCAAGACTTAATACCTAACCTAATTGCAGCTTCAGCTTCTCCCAGATATATGACCTTTGACCATCCAACCTGGAATTTCCTGGTCAGCACTAAGAGGTAGTCCACTGATTGGATTCTCCTTAGGGAGGGTGACCTTGTCTAAGACAATGCATTCTTTGCTAATAGTTTCTTTTCTTTTATTCCCTCTCTGCCTTTAAAAAACTTTCCTTTTCTGCAACTTGATGGAGCTCCTTTATATTTGCTAGATGTGATGCTGTCCAATCAATGAATTGTTGAATGGAGCCAATTTGATCTTTAAATTTACTCAGTTGAATTTTTATTTACCAATAAGAAAAAAAATTCTTCAATCTGATAAAGAGCATCTACTAAAAATCTAGAGCTAACAAGATAAACTTTTAAAAGATTTATTTATTTGTTTTAGAGAGAAAGAATGAACGGGAGGGGCAGAGGGAGAGGAAGAGAGAATCTCAAACAGATTCTGTGCTGAGTGTGGAGCCTGATGCAGGGCTTGATCTCACAACCCTGAGATCACAACCTGTGCTGAAACCAAGAGTTGGATGCCTAGACTGCACCACCCAGGTGCCCCAAGAGCTAACAAGATACTTAATGGTGAGAGATTTAAATCTCTCCTAAGATCAAGAAAAAAACAAGGATGTACATTCTTATCACTCCTATTCAACAACTACAGCAGTGCTTAGGGGAAATTTATGGCATTAAATGCTTACATTAGAAAACACAAAAGGTCTTAATTGAATAGTCTAAGCATCCAACTTAATAAAACTAGACCAAAAAATAGCAAATGAAGTTCAAAGTAAGCAAAATGAAATAATAAGAACAGAAATCAATAAAATTTTTAAAATTTTAGTTGACACACAATATTAACGTTACTTTCAAGTGTGTACAACATAGTGATTTCACAAGTCTATACATCATGCTATGCTCACCAAAAGAATAGCTACTATCTGTCACCCTACAACACTATTACAATGCCATTGACTATTTTCCCTATGCTCTACCTTTTATCCCCATGACTTATTTATTCCATAACTTGAAGCCTGTATCTCCCACTCCCCTTCAACCATTTTCCCCTGTTCTGGTCTCCTCTCCTCTGGCAACCATCAAATTGTTTTCTGTATTTATGGGTCTATTTTGCTTCTTTATTTGTTTTGTTTTTTACATTCCACATATAAGTGAAAGCATATAGCATTTGTCTTTATCTGACTTATTTCACTTAGCACAGTATCCTCTAGGTCCATTCACGTTGTTGCAAATGGCAAGATCTCATTCATTTTTATGGTTGAATAATATTCCATTGTATACATATATCACATCTTTTTTTCCACTTATTATATTTGGACCTTTAAGAAACATATACCATCAGAGGTGCTGGGGTGGCTCAGTTGGTTGAGCATCCGACTCTTGGTTTCAACTCAGGTTATGATCTCATGGGTTGTGGGATCGAGCCCCATGTCAATCTCAGTGGTTGGTGGGGATCTGCTTGAGATTCTCTCCCTCTGCCCCTCTCCCCACTCACATGCTCTCTTTCTCTCTAAAATAAAAATAAATCTTTTTTTTTAAAAAAGAAACATATACCATCAGATATACCATTATTCTAGTGGAAACATCTATTCTAGTTTTGGGGAAGCATACGTGTCACAAACTACCTTGCTTCTAGTCTCCAAGACTTTACTAAGAGTTTATCAAAAAGTGGGCTCTGTGGGTTGCCTGTGTGGCTCAGTCAGTTAAGTGTCTGCCTTCGGCTCAGGTCATGATCCCAGAGTCCTGGGATTGAGCCCCACATCGTGCTCCCTGCTCCACCGGGGGGCCTGCTTCTCCCTCTCTCTGCCACCCCCCCTGCTTGTTCTCTCTCTCCCTCTGTCAAATAAATAAATAAAATCTTTTAAAAAAAGTAGGCTCTGATCTATGGTATCCTGAGCCTTCAGGTTTTGAATGTTTTGATTACTGTAGAACAATTTCAAGGGGATGAACTTAATTCCCAGCTGTTTTCCTTCTGGAATGGGCTAATTGTTTTGAAGTTACACCATCCACTGCAAGAATATTCAATTTCTTAAGCTTTGTGATCTATTCAGTCTTTAGAAAACGTGGTAAAAAAGTAATTTTCTGTGCAATAAGGATGAACTTATCAGAACATACCAAATATTAATTATAACAAAAAGCAGTATACATAATGTCTATGTCCAATGTTCACTTTAATGACTACTTCATAAGCTAGTAACTACTCTTAACTATGGAGACTATTTCTGGATCAATACAACCCAAGCATAGCTGCAGTCAACTCCTTAACACAACTCTTGGTATCTGACATTGATTAAAAAATAAAAAAGGGTAAGTGAACAAATATATACTCATATATGATGTTTTCAAGAAGCTACTCTTTGTGGAAGTATCTAAGAAAAGGGACTTTCAGTAAGCTATTGAGGGGAACTGGGAGGTTTATGGCTATGGCTTTGGAAAGCACCCCAGGCAGTAGTAGGAAGGCATCTGTAAGAGTAGATTGTACAGCATCAAAGGATAACTATCTAAAAGAGGTGGGCATTTTCTCAATTAACTTAAATTCTGAGACTTTTAGTGGTTGAGGAATAGAAATAAGACCCAAAGAAAAGAACCATCTTCACAATGGCTTAAAAAGGTGACTATGCCATTCGGCTTATGAAGCTAAACATTCCAAGTCTTTGGTGGTGTGATATGGACAAGAAAAGTATTAATAAACCAACCACCTAACACCATTAAAACTCAAAAACACTTATCTTTTTGAAGTTTTTATTTAAATTCCATTAGTTAACATATGGTATAATACTAGTTTCAGGTGTACAGTACAGTGCTTCAATACTCATATACAACACTCAATGCACATCACAAGTGCACTACTTAATCCCCATCACCTATTTAACCCATCACCCCCACCCCTCTCCCCTCCTTGTAACCATCAGTTTTCTTCTCTATAGTTAAGAGTCTGTCTCTTGGTTTTCCTCTCTTTTATTCCCCCTATGTTCACTGTTTTATTCTTAAATTCCACATGAGTGACATCATAGGGTATTTGTCATTCTCTGACTTATGTTGCTTAGCATAATACTCTCTAGCTCCAACCATGTCATTGCAAATGGCAAGATCTCTTTCTTTTTATGGATGAGTAATATTCCATGGTATATGTAGGTGTGTGTATATGTGTGTGTGTGTGCGTGTGTATAAAACTGCTAGAACTGATAAACATTCAGTAAAGCAGCAGGTTACAAAATCAACATACAGAAATCTATTGCGTTTCAATACACCAATAATGAAGCAGCAAAAAGAGAAATCAAGGAATTAATGCCATTTACAATTGCACCAAAACCCATAAATACCTAGGACTAAACCTAACCAAAGAGGTGAAAGACCTATACTCTGAAAACCATAGAACACTGATGAAAGAAATTGAAGATGACACAAAGAAATGGAAAAACATTCTGTGCTTATTGACTAGAACAAATATTGTTAAAATGTCTGTATTACCAAAAGCAATCTACACATTTAATGCAATTCCTATCAAAATACCAACAGCATTTTTCACAGAGCTAGAACAATCATAAAATTTGTATGGAATTTTTTTCATTTAAAAATTATTTTTTAAATATTTTATTTATTTATTTGACAGACACAGCGAGAGAGGGAACACAAGCAGGGGGAGTGAGAGAGGGAGAAGCAGACTCCCTGCTGAGCAGGGAGCCCAATGTGGGGCTCGATCCCAGGACCCCGGGATCATGACTTGAGCCGAAGGCAGACACTTAAGGACTGAGCCACCCAGGTGCCCTCATTTAAAAATTATTGAGAACACATAAAATGAGGCAACATTTCTTTTGTCTTGTCTTCCTCTGTGGGGTCTGTTGGTGGTTCCTCCGTTGTTGCACTGTTGTTCTCTGAGCCAGTATTACTATCACTGGTCCTTTCCTCAGCCATACTGTTCACCCCCTCCTGCCTGCTCTACTTGTCCTCAAGAGTAGACGTGCCTTCTTCACCATTTTGTTGGCTTTCTGTCGCTTCCTCAGGGTGTGTCTCCTCTGTCTCTAATGGGATGCTCTCATTGTCTTTCTTCTCCTTGGCCTTACTAGCAGCTTGCTTTTCCTCAAGGACCATGCAGCTCTGACTGCATTCAGGTTACTGTGCTGCCTATTTCTCCCTTTCCTCCTGTCTTTTGCGAACTTGCTCCTCTGCCTGTGCAATTTGGGTGGCAATTTTTTTTTTCCATATCCACTTCTACTTCCACACCACATAAACTTTTAAGTTCATTGTTAAATGAATCTGTGCTTTTCATGAATTTCCTCTTCTTTTCCTGGTGGTGTTCTTCTTTTTGAAGAGGTTCTGCTTATAGTTTATATTGATGAACCATTAAGGATTGGACCTGTCCTTTGAGGATCTGCATTCTAGCTGTTGTGACAACTGACAACATCCGGCACCACACTCTAAGGATTTCAATGATGAGGTGGTGGTTTCTCTGAAAAAGGATGGTGACAAGTCTGTCTCTGGAGACTTTCTTGCTCTAGAGCAGCTTCTGCATGACTTCTTGCATTTATCTAAGCAAGGTATGTAGGGGAATTATGATAGGCCTTCATAGATTAATTGTACACTATCTTTTCTGCTTCCTATTTATTTAAATATTGTTTTTCTTCATCAGTGAGATCTTGCCACATGCTATCAATAATCTTGCCAATCTTCCAGAAGTTTAGGTCAGGATTGGAAGCTTTTACTTAGTCCCAGACCTTTCTGCTGTACCTCATGTAGGGCATTAATGGCTTATCTGGTGGCTTTGGGCGTTTTAGAATCATAATAACAGA